>NW_026606850.1:1065000-1147500 GCF_029890125.1 Rhinichthys klamathensis goyatoka | reverse complement strand
CAGATCCAGGGTCAGTGACGGCATTTACCATTAATAACTCAGAAACACACCACCTGCTCTTACACCAAACACACAGACGTCTCGGTGTGTTTGAGTTCTGATTAAACCTGTGAACTTTGTTCATTAGATCAAGCATATGTATCTGCGGTTTTAAGTGCATGTATGAAGTCTATTTTGTATTTATTTATATAGAACTTAATACAATACAAATAGCTTCAAAGCATGTTTTGTTAGGGATGCACGATATATGGGCCACCATATCGGTATCAGTCGATATATGATCATTTTTAATGTTAACGTTATCGGCCCGATAAGAACATTTGTCCAATTTATTAAAGCTGATAAATAATGTATTATTTCCTTCAGCTGAGACTCTTCAGATGCGCACTGTTCAACATGAGGGTTTTGCATTGCTTGAAATATGATTGGAATCACTTATAAAAGAAAAATATAGTAAAATACAACATGAGCAAGTCTGTCATATCGGCAACATAACATAATAATGAGAAGAACATTATAATTGTGTGTTTGGGACGTGGATTTTAATAGTGAGACTTGTTTTTGTAATCAGGCTCTCAAAAATTATATTAAAATTCAGAATTAGATTTATCAGCCAAAATATCGGTTATTGGCTTTTAAACAGAATTATCGGTTGTTGGTATCGGCCAAAATTTTTACATCAGTGCGTCACTAATGCTTGTGAAAAATAAATGTGAGCATCACAAAATAATCAATTTCTAGTATAACATCAAGAACAAGTAGAAGAAATGATTACTATTTATTTATTATTTATTACTATTTATTTATTAATTATTACTAATTATATTACTGTCAGTCAAGTCATCTTTATTTATATAGCGCTTTTTACAATACAGATTGTTTCAAAGCAGCTTTACAGAGATAACAGGAAAATAATGCAACAAAGTTTGTTTCCAGAAGAAAATAGCGTCACAGTCCAGCTTGAGTAAGTTCAGTGATGTCTCATTTTTGTTGTAAAAAATATATTAATTTAGTTAATTTATATATATAGCCGCTCTGGAGAAAACCGTGATGTCATCGCCCAGCTCAGTTCAGTTCTCATATAAAGGTGTCAATGCAGGCAGATCAATAATATTGTTGAATATTAAATTAAATGTCCCAAATTAAGCAGTCAATTAAGTGCAACAAGTGTTACGCCTCTAATTCAATCTATTCCAGCACTTTAGTTGAGTTTGTTAATGATCTGAAATGAGTCAGCAGAAGCAAAGGGCAGCTCTGCAGTTCAGGGCTCGTGCAGAGGAAGTCAACGGCATCAAGAGAAGCTTTATCGTCAGGGAAATAATCTGTAAACTTACAGAACTTCTCTTTTACGTTTTCTTTTTGTTGTCATAAACTGACACAGACCGAGCTGAACTGCAATCAGACTGAAATATCACACTTCACACAGCCATTCAAAGACTAAACACACGTCTGACAGTGTAAATAGAGCAGGTACCAAACTCGAGACACCGCAGAGACATTCATCTACAGTGTGTTTCAGAGCGAACACACACACACACATGAACACTGTGACTCAATAAGGAAGTTCTGCTGTGAGCAGCTCACTTACAAAACACACAGGAAAAGTCACTTCAGTAAGAGCGACACACACACAAAACATCACAACAACCCATAGGAAAGAGGAATCGCAATGAAATCTCTTCCAAATCTCAACCGTTTCCCTGAAAACGCTTCTCAGATGTTTCTCCTTTTATAAAAGAGCTTCTCTTCTAGAGTTTCACACCAAATGTCTCAAACTTGCCAAGATTTCAGTCAGCTTTCTGAAATAAAAAGTCAGATTTCAGTGTGAAATGATTTTTCGAAATGAAACAAAGGTAATGGAGTACGTTCTACTTCAAAAATGTCATGTTTCGATGTGTCAATTGCTGACTCTTAGTAAATATTAGTGACATTTACAAGCAATTTCGTGAGTTTCAAACTAAATTCGACACCTTTTTTTTCTGTTTATACTTTGATGACAACTAGCGACTCATTTGGGCCTTGATTTCTCTCCAAATGAATTATATATGAATCATATGTTTTTAAATACACATTCCTGGTCTCTGAATGATTCATCAGTGGCCAATTTTCTAAAGAAAAAAAAACGATTATAATTTCAACTTTCTCTTCCTCCTTTTCAACTGACTCAATTGATCCCTCTTAGAGACTCTTTCGGCATCCAATCAATTTATCTTGGATAAAAACAGGCACCGTCCTCATTTTCTCTCTCTGCATATCCAGTTTGAGTCAGAAACACACGTCACATCACGGAAGTAAGATGTCTTGTGAATATCACTAAAGCTCTGAGCTGCATTAGTTTCACTACAAACATCAGAAACACAGCTATAAACCATCATCATCATGATCTTTAGCTCGCGAGGGTTTAGTTCAGGGTTCGTTTAGACAAAAATATTCAATCATTTACTCACCCTCATGTCGTTTCAGACTTAAAATACATAAAAGAAGGTATTTTGATGAATTTCTTTTTCAATGTTAAGTCAATGGGGTCCAAACATGTTTGGACCAGTGTGGTAACCGTTAAAGAGACTGAAAAACACATACGTTCATTGAAACGAAATAAAATAAAAACGATCTTAAGAATATTTTATTTCGGCTGCCAATGCTACAATTTAAATAAAATGGTAAAATAATGAATAAAATTGGTAACAATTTACAATAAGGATCCATTAGTTGATATTGGTTAATGCATTTACTAACCGTGAGTGATACATTTGTTAAAGTAATTATTAATCTTTCTGAACTTTAGTAAATAAAAACACAACTGTTCATTGCTAGTTCATTAAATAATATTAACAAATACATTTGATTTTAATAATGTGTTAGTAAATGTTGAAATCAACAAACTAAGATTAATAAATGCTTTAGAAAGTTCATGTTAACTAAAATAGTTAAGCATGGAACCATTTACATTTTACTTTGTTTGTTTTTATCAATTTTGTTGTGCTTTTCTCCCTTTTATTAGTTTGTGTTTTATTAAGAGCAAATTAAGATTTTAGGGCAGCACTTTACATTAAATAAAAACATAAAAAATGTGAATAAATATTACAATAGTAGATTAAACGATACTAAAATAACCCCAGCGTTCCTCAAAATATCGTCTCTTCTGTTTCACTTTAACAAGAGAAAGTCAGCTACGGGTTTGGGCGGACGTGAAGGGGAGTTCTGGGCCCTGTAACAGACTGAACAACAGTGACAGAGAGCAGGTTTTGAGGTCCTACCACATGTTCGGTCTCCACCGGGCTGGAGGGAATGTCCTCCAGAGCACAATCTCCCACATCTCCTTCACTATCCATCGCCACACACTCCTGTAGGGTCTGCTACCAGAGCCTCCGACACCATAAACACCAACAGCTTCCGCTCAGAGAGAACGACAGCAACAGCTTCCTGTTCATCTCGACGCGACACATGAGAGATGTTTGCCGTTTACACACACACACACTTATACATTGGCACGTGGATGGATCGCTTTTGAAATCTCTCAACCAACTTCCGGTTCAGAGACGAGCTTTTCAGTGAGGCACCATTATATGTGTGTGTGTGTGTGTTTTAATACACAGGATGGCATTCGTGAACACTTGTGACAGACAAAGAGGAAACGAAACTGTCCCAAAAAAGAAAACACACACACACTAGCACAAGTGCAACATTGACTTCAATGGACTGTAAGGCTTAACAACCACTACAATACAGTTTCTAGAATAAATAACATAAGGAATAATGTTCTTAAAGTATGTGTTTGTCCATATAAAGGCACAGGACTCTGCTGTCCTCAGATGGTGCGGGCCACAAGATCTCGTGATGCAAAGCAGAGAAGTTGAGTTAATACTGTATCAAGCTAGTCTAAAGAAAGAGTATGTGCTGAATCTAAACATGGTCTAATTTATGATCAGCACTGTAACGTCACGCCTCTTTCATCTCAGGTCCAAATTAACCAGGTTAAAGAGTGCAACTGCATTCCTAAATGACAGTGGAAACCGTCCTGTGATGCTTTACAGGGTTTATAAAACCTGCCCTTGACGCCCCACACACACTACCCAGATGCCCCGCCCACAATTCAACTCCGCCGATAACTCTGCCCTGATGCCCGCCCACCGTTAACTCCGCCCATAACTATGACCCATCGTTAAGCCCCGCCCACATATCACCCCACCCGTTATGCCCCACCCACCGTTCAGCCCCGCCCACAACTCAGGCTGACAGTGTAACGCTCAGCCATCCGACCACTATGTTTACAGACATCATTTCACACAAACCTGAATGACAACTTCAGATCGCTGAATCACAGATGGAGTGAAGCAAAGCCACTGAGGTACACGGTCTTTAAAAAAAACACTAAACAGTTTAACACACTTTATTTTTAATTGTTTCTGCAACTGTAAAAAATTAGGTTAACAACAGAAAATTATTAACACAGCTTCCTCAAAATTGAGCTTCAATATCTGAGTCAAAGACTTGGGATACCCTAGCAAAGCCATAGCAATAATCTTTAACACCTAGCAGCAACCACAAGAATACCTTATCAACTGCCTAGCAACTATATAGCAATTCCTTAGAAATCACCCTGAGCATTTTAGCAACTACCTAGCAATGCCCTACCAACCATCTATAACACATATCAACTATCTAGCAACCTAACAGCAATGCCTACCATCTGTAACACCCAACTGGCTAGCTACCACCAAGAACACCCTAGAAACCATACAGCAATGCTTTAGCAACCATCCTGAACACCCTAGCAACTACCTAGCAATCCACTAACAACTGTAACAGCTAGCATTTTCCAAGCAACCACAACTACTTAGCCACGACTACTCAATGCCATAACAAACATCTGTAACACCTAACAACTGCCTTGCAACCACATAGTAATCCTATAGCAACCACCAAGAACACCATAGCAACTGCATTGCAATACTCAGAGGACGATTACAACTGCATAGCAACACTGTAGCAATTTTCTGAACATTCCATAGGAACTACATAACAACGCCCAAGCAACCACACAGAAAACCCTAGCAATGCCATAGCAACCGCCTAGAACACCCTAGCAACTGATTTTTTTTTTTTTTTTTAAATCAGCAACTGATTTTTTGGGGAAAAATATTCTTTAAAACCTCTATTATAATTCTAAATATGTATTTAAAATCATGTTCTATTAAGTATTAATATCATCCTCCTAGACAAGCTGGCCTCCCTTGCAGTTATGGGCACCTGTCTGTCTTGGTTTAGATTATATTTTTCTGGTCATGCTCAGTTCTTGCAACACAAAAACTTTGAGTCATTGCAAGTTACCACTGGTGTTCCCCAAGGCTCAGTGTCTTTTGTTTATGATCTATTTACTGCCCCCATGGACATATTTTTAGGAAGTATGGTATTCATTTCCACTGCTATGCATACAACGGCCCAGCTTTACCTGTCTTCCATGCCTACTTCTGTTTTCCCTCCACTTTCTCTGTTCAGCTGTTTATCTTAAATTAAAAACTGGTTTTCATCTTAAACTGAGATTCTCCTGGTTGGTACAAAATCTACTCTGGCAATAACTGATAGCTTATCTGTGACTATTGGCCAGTCCATAGTATTTCCATCCACGCAGTGTCGTCCTTGATAGCACCCTATCTTTTGAAGCTCACGTTTATAATATTATTCATACTGAAAATTTTAATTTACGAAACATAAAAACACATAAACATGTTTACGGACATATCTTCGTCCTTCTCTGCCAACGAACAGCACAGCACTGCTATCCTTGTAAATGCCCTAGTTACGTCGCATATATAGATTATAGCATTTCTCTTATCTTTGGTCTTTCTTCTAAACATAAACTGCAGCTGGTCCAGAATTCAGCTGCACAAATTATTTCCAGATCCCCTCCCATAGAGCACATTACTCCTGTTCTTTAACACTCCTGAAGTTTTTACTTTACTTCTATTTTATTTATTATTAGTATTTAGTATTAGCATTAGTATTTATTTTACTTCCGATAAAATATCGAATTGATTTCAAAATCTTGTACCCTCAAATTCTCTTCATCAATCTTTTTAGTCTTACCTAGGGATGCACCATATATGGGCCACCATATCGGTATCGGCAGATATATGTTAATTTTTTATGTTATCGTTATCGGCCCGATAAGAAAATTTGACCGGTATATATTAAAGCGGATAAATAATGTATTATTTCCTTCAACTGAGACTCTTCAGATGCGCACTGTCCAACACGATGGTTTTGAATTGCTTGAAATATGATTGGAATCACTTAAAAAAAAAAGGAAAATACAGTTCAGTGCAACATGTGCTGCGCAAGTATTTCATATCGGCAACATAAAATAATAATGAGAAGAACATTATAATTGTGTGCTTGTGACATGGATGTTATTAGTGAGACTTGTTTTTGTAATCAGGCTCTCAAAAATTATATACAAATTTGGATTTAAATTTATCGGTTAATATATCGGTTATCGACTTTCAGACATAAGGAATTATCGGTATCGGACAAAATTTTCATATCGGTGCATCCCTATTCTTATCACCCATCCACCTGAACATTATGGGGTCTAAGACAGAACTGTTACTGCGGCTAAAAAATGATTCTATATGAGGGTCATCTTCACACACAGCAGGATCTCACAGAAATATATAAATAAATGACCATCAGATTTTAATGGAGATTGAAATCGGATTATAAATGATTTGGAGAGGCGGCCTGATAAACATGATGATTATCCTCAGTTACATCAGCCTGTGTGTGTGTGTGTGTGTGTGTGAATGTAAACTAGAGCACTGGAAACACTGAGCGTGTGCTTTGGCTTATCTTTGCTGTAATGGCCTTACTGTATGTTAGCAAGAGTTCAATCATGTCTGTGAGACCTTTTTTTTTTTTTTTGCATAAAAACTTGCAGAAGAACTAAAGTGGGTCTTTAGTTCAGCAGATTGAGTTTGAGAATACACACATACTGGTTACCATTTTATATTGTACAAACGGTATATTCTATCCTCTAACTAAACCTATCCATCACACAAAACTCATGGGGGCTTTGCTCATGGGCCCAAAAAATGTCCCCACAAGGTCAAGGTCTACTGTGGACGTCCCTTTTTGGAGATTTTGACAGGTTTTGGTCTCATCTGGTTCACAATATTACTGAACAGATTTTTAAAGTGTACAAATATTCCATAATATTACTGTTTTTACAGTATTTTTGATCAAATAAATGCAGCCTTTGATGAGCAGAAGAGACACACATACATAAAATATCGGTGTTCATTTTACTGTTATTATATCATGTATTGTTTTGTGTAAGGAGATCGTATTTCACTGACGCCGAGTGAAAACTACACCTGAGCGCTTCAAACATCTCCACAACCGATCAATGAAAGACACACACAGACGCTTATGGACGTGAGACACACACACACAGAGAGAGAGAGAGAGAGAGACAGTGAGAGAGAGAGACAGAGAGAGAGACAGGAAGTCATTAATGAGTGTTGAGTGGACTGATCAATTTCTCTAAGTGCTTTGGTAGAAAAAACGAGCACTAATACAAATTTAATTAGCAGAAGAATTCATCCTGAGAAAGACAAAAATCTTGTGAACGGATCTCAGAAAACAAACCAAATCACCCTCGACTCTGATTAATGCACTTCTGAAGCACTTCTTACACCAGTCGTTGTGTGTTTGCCAATCTTTATCAGTCTTTCAGCTCAATTTACACAGAATCCAGGAGACAAGAGTTCATACAAGAGCTTAGAAACGCAGTGTGTGTTTGTCTAAGCTCACCATGAAGCTTCAAACCATATAAAGTCCCCCTGTGGTGAAAATCAAGCTTTTAATGTTGTTTATATGTCTATGTGGTGTTTTTAATACGCTTTAAGACAAACCATGTGCAAATTAGTTTCTGCTTAAAACTGCAGTGAAACAAAGACAGTCTCAAAAACACGGTTTGAAATCGCTGGTGTTTCTGATGTCACAAACGACCTTGTAACCAATCAGATCAACGTGTGATCGTCAACCAGTGGATCTCTGAGCTGTGTGAGTGAGTGGAG
The DNA here is from genome assembly GCF_029890125.1 of Rhinichthys klamathensis goyatoka. Classification (NCBI taxonomy): domain Eukaryota; kingdom Metazoa; phylum Chordata; class Actinopteri; order Cypriniformes; family Leuciscidae; genus Rhinichthys; species Rhinichthys klamathensis. Next base: position 1,139,422 of record NW_026606850.1, on the reverse strand, counting down.
GCGGGGCTCATTTGCATATTCATAGAACCGCGTATACTAAATGAGGCAAGAGTGTCGAGTTACATTCAAGTTACATTCAAGTTTAAATATGTCATTTTGGTGATCAAAGATGAGTTTTAAGGGATAAAATGATTGACTACAGGGGGACTTTAAGTATTTTAATGTCGACATGAAACTCGAACTGATTTTAGTTCCATGCTTAATGTGACACTTCAGAACAAAACTGCAAAAAACAAAAAGGATGACAGGACTTTACTTACTACAATTTTAATGCAGTAAATTTAGATTTCACGTTTGAGCATCCACACATCTGCAATCAGCTCTAGAGTTATAAGATCTGAGTCCTGAACTCTCTCATCTCGTCTGACACGGACCATCAGCGTCCAGGAAGCAATCAGACACTGTCACGACTGTCTGTGAAATCACATCTCAGATGAAACTCCGCCACACACAGATGTATTATTCAGACATGTGAGAGTCTCTTCAGAATGAATAATCTTCACCCATCTTGCATTTTTCAAATATACATAGACTTAAATAGTCCTGCATGCACTCAAAAAAATGATATGTTGGCTTTAATTAATTTTATTTCGTCAACAGGTTCCATATAACTAGGTTATGTTAAACAAACATAATTTGTTATGTAACTTCAACATAATTTGTTTATTTAACTTCAACATAATTTGTTCATGTAACTTCAACATCATGGAATTAGGTCATTTTAAGCAACCCTATTAAAGTAGTCTCAAAGTGATTTTTTAAAGGCTTCCTGACATGATTCGGGTATTTTTTATATTCATTCATTCATTAATTTTTCATTTATTTTAGTAACACGTTATTAAATTGTTAGACTATAACTAGCTATTTGCTAGCAGTAGCACATATTAGCATCTTGAATGCTAAGATTAACATGCTCAGTCAACCAAATTGTTGAAATAATTAAATCAGTCCACACCCAAACAAAATGCTCCACTCTTCTCCACAATGGTAACCCACTGTAATTTAAATGGTGCTAATAATTCAAATGTAATTGAACATTAAACACAATTACACACTATCAAGTCTTCCCCTTTTGTCATTTTCTCAAAAAAACATAAAATAACACTTAATTTTAACATTTATTCTCTCTTAATTCAACCATATGCAAAGCATGCTGGGCACTAACAAGCACCGCCCAGTTTTAGTTAATGCAACACAAATCAATCATGTAATCCAACACAAGTGGATTAAGTTAACTTAAATGTTACATATATTTAAGCAGATTGAACACAATCAAATTAAGTTCGGGCAAAATGGCAGTTGGCTCGCACTATACTGCCACCCTCTGGATGTAAGAATTTTTCACTTAACATAAATAGTTTGTGTTTAGGCAACGCATTAGGATTTTGTACTGTTAAGTTGAGACATAATTACGTGGACCTTACTAGAAAAAAACATTTCAAGTCAAAAAACACAATTATTATAAGTAAACTAAATATATGTTATGTAAAGTGCACAACCTTCCTAGTTCATTTTTTTGAGTGTGTGTATGCATTATACAAGATTAGTTATTAGTGACTCGCTCAGCTAACAAGGTTATATAACCTGCAGGTGTATGCATTATACAAGAGTTATAAAGAAAAAGGTAGTTTAAAACAATATTAAAAGCACATCACACTGTTAAATTTAATCTAATGTTTTAATCTAAAATCTAAAATTTAGGGTGCTTTCACACCTGGATCCATTTGTTTTGTTCCGAAACAGAATACTTTGTTTCGAATCAATTTAATACGTCACTCTGTTCACACCACACTGTTGTAAAGCGGTCCAAATCGCGCACCCTTCCAGGGCTTTCCATGCGCCATTACGTCACTACCTCATGCGTTCAGGTCGCGCATTCCATTGTGGGACATGGCCATGACAACAGTAGCCTAACACAAAATGAATCGCGGGTTGACTTGGTGCTACGAAGAGGTGAAATGCCTCATAGATATTTGGTCGGAAGAACACATCTCCCGGATGTTGGACACAACAGATCAGCTATAAAATGAAAGAGAGGGGTTATGAACGGTCCGTCGAGCAGTGCCGCGCAAAGGCGAAAAAACTCCGACATTGATTTGTTCCGGTTCGTGGGTCGGTTGTGTTCTCACTACAAACGAACCGCTCCAGGGTTCGTATGGAATCGAGCCGAGACCACCTCTCCTAGGCGGTCTCGGCTCGATTGTTTTGTTCCGATTCAGAGTGCGATTGTTGTGTTCACATATGACCAAACGAACCGGGCCAAAAGGGAAACGCCCCTTTGTTTCAGAACAACGTCTCCAATCGATCCAGGTGTGAAAGCACCCTTAATCTAATGTTCCTCAAAAAGGTTCTTCCAGTACTCACATCATTTGCCAAAACAGAAAAGTTTAGAATAATGTTAGATGAAGTATAGCATGTCAAACCATTTAAAATAAAATAATAAGAAAAAGGAGTACCTCAAAAAAAATATTGCATTACTCAAATAAGTCAGTGCAACAGTGGTTTAAAAATAATTGGTCAAAATCAATGTAAGCGAGCAAAACTTATACCATTACTATAATGTGCAAGAGTGAATATGAGTTAAAAGAAAAATCAAGGACAGCAATGTGGAAAAAAGGAAGATCATGTATAAATAAAATAATTTAAACAGGGCGTATACACAGAAACACAACACCTCAAATATATATATTAAACATAGAAATATCTGCAGATTAATTGCTGATTTATATTGGCTCTCTCCGTCCCGTTTGCCGAATTCTTTCCTGATATTATTCTTGAGGGCGTCATGTGCTTTAAACATTAAACGCAAACAAAGCAAAGCAACAGCCATAGAGTGAGCCTTATTTTATGTTGAGCTCTTTTTATAAAGTTTTTTTGCATCTGTGGATAAACAGCAGGGCAGAGAGTAGCTATATTGCAAAACTTTTATTTATTTTATTGGAAAAAATCTTCACTTCAAGTTCCAGGGAAACGTGTAAAGAATCAGTAATAAAAAGTTGCAGTTCGCATCATATTTTATGCACAAGTTGTCTTAATGAATATAAATATTATCCACCTCAATTGAATGCACATCTTGGCCTTTCCATCCAACATTTTTTATGCGATTTCCTAAAATTTGCACAAACTAATGTGGTATCACTTTAAGGTGATGTAAGTTACACGTTACTATAGTAATAACAGTAAATGATGCATAATTACTAGTAACTAAACCTAAACCAAACCCTAGCCATAACTTTCTTGTAAGTACATGAAGTTAATTGAAATTACTCAGCAATTATTTGAACAAGTACAATGTAGCTGTGTCACTTTAAAATAAAGTTTAACCAAGAATGTGTATGGAAACATAGCAAGTTCATCCTGAAGCCATCAAACAAACTGAGGGGGTGCAGCACCTGACATCACTTCCTGTGTATTCAGTGCCTATACTGACATCACTTCCTGTGTGTACGGTGCCTATTATAAAGATTATCATAGTTTCACATCCACCCCTAATGACTGATCACTCGCTGAAAAACTGTCTGAATGTTTCTGGACTTTGTGAGGATTTTCTGCTGAACAGGAAGGGATAATAATTCACTCTATTAAAAGAAAAGCTGATTACATTTACATCATCTCTGACCCAGTTCATCATGAATATTTGCTTTTACTTTCTGGCTGATTTATAGTCACTATTGATGCATAGTTCACCCCATAATTACAGTTCTGTCATTTACTCTCATTTATGTGTCACCAAACCTTCTCACAATCAAATATTTTCTTCATATTCATACTTGCATCAAACCTGACAACAGTCTTGCAAACACGAGTCTTTTTGACTACTGTTATAATACTTTTCAGGTTATTCTTTTGTCATTGTATGTGCTCCACACATGCCAGCCAACTTTTTTCTCACAGGTTTGGAACAAATAATGACAGAATTTACCTTCCCCCCCCCCCTAAACTATTAAGGCAAGACACTAGAAGCAAAATCATTGAGATTTTGGTCTATTTTCCTTCCATAACATGTGTTCTTTCAGACTAGTGGAAAGAAAACATCCAAAATACACATATACGTGTTTATTATATTGCACTTTATGTATTTGCGTCTGTAGATTTCGATTACGATACACATCTTTAAACATCTTGAGTTTGTTCTTCACTTCAGAAACACTTACATAAAGGTATTTACTGAGGGGTTTCTTCATATATCATTCACATTTTCTTCCTAGAAACATGGTGTTTTCTGTGTAATGACAGTATGGAGTGATAAACAGAGATATCCAAAATGCGGGTTTTCGCCACAGAAAAATATTGAACTCTAATGTGTCAAGTTTTTGAACCAGACTTTATCCAATGTCTAGAGATTATTGTTTAGGAAATATAAGCAAATTAGTGCATATTTAATAAGATAATGCATTATTTGTATATTTAATAGGGGTGCACGATTCAGAAAATGTCACGATTCGATACCGATTTTTTGTCTCAAGATTCGATTCAAAATCGATTTTCGATTCAAAAACGATTCTCGATTCAAAAAACGATTCGCAGTATATAAATGTAGTTTACTTTTTCCTATGTGATTGATTGCAGTAGACACAATTTAAAAGAAAAAAAAACACACAACAAATTAAATGTAGTTTGATATTACTTTATGTCTTCATACAAAAATAAAAACTTTTGCAACTAAAAAGTGCAAAGTGCCAAGCTTTGGCCAGCTTTGAAATACATTTAATTCAAGTTTAAAATAAAACTTAAATAAAAAGCTTTTACATTTAGCTTTAAAGTGCTGTAGTCAGATCAAATAAACAATTATGCTAAATGTGGTTTAAGGACTACTTCAGCTACCAGGCTGACTGTTGAAATGTGAACTCGACTGGGCACATTGAACTTCCTAAAAATATATACTAATGTCATAGAACCCTTGCGAAATAATTTTAAATAGATTTTAAAAAGCCACCGCTACTGGTAACATCTATGGTTAGATTGATTTGTTTAGATCTAGTGAAGTCGTTCATAGGCGTAATTTGCGGGTATCTCCAGTTAACTAGCAGAGCATTCATTTAGTTCGCTATTAAATAAGAGATCTGTTGTTTTTGAAATCAAGCTGCGCGCTGACAGCGCTCGTTGCCGCTGCTATCAGTGTCATGGATACAGTGTTCTCTGTGGCTCGCGCAGTCTTCACTCGGACACGCGCTTCATATCGCCGTTGTGGTTCCGGTGAAATATCAAAATAAAATGCACACAAACGTGATGAACATATTCGGTTTTGATGAGAGAGAGAAAAAACTATACGAGTGCGGTTTAGAACTCGTAACCTCTGACACGCTTGGCAAAAAGATCTACAGACCATTAAGAACTCAAACATAATCTGCGGATCGATGCATTTATTTACGGGTTGAGCAGAGAGGCTGCACAGTTTGACCAGCGGGCGGCAAGAACTTGCAACGTAACTATTTATCAGACCGGCCCTCGCGGCCTCGAAACACTACCGAACCACCGGTAAAAGTCCCGACTCAGCCGATTGCCACTCCGCCCGTGCACGCCATAAATTTTTTTTTTTAAAAATGAATCGATTTTTGGAATTATATGAATCGATTCTGAATCGATAAAGATTGAATCGCGATTCAATTGTGAATCGATTTTTTTGCACACCCCTAATATTTAAACGTAGCATTTCAGAAATCAATTGTCAAATCGGGAAGTATGATTATATATATTAGCTAAAAAAAAATGGTACCCTAATAACCTGTGGTGCTTTGCATTAAAAAAAGCAGGAGACTATAAGTCTACTTATCTTTTATAATAAACACTAAGGGTGATGTTACAGACGAGGACTTTTGCATCGAGCTTTCAGATCTACCAGATGAGGTGGTGAAAATGTCTTCTAGTGTTGGCAAAACATCCCCGTCTCGTGTTATGTTTTGATTGCGCTCGTGGTTTCTCTTAATGTAAACAGATGCTGGTGCATTTCACCGTAAGGGCCCTTCAAGCCGCCTGAAGGCGTTTCTCTGGACAGAAAGCTCATAACCCGAGCGCTTGCACTGCCAGCTGGGACACTCCAGGGCATTAGGGCTGCTTTCTGCTCTCCTTGCAGGGGAAAAACATTTGGACAATTGTTTTAGCAACCGACCCGCAGCAGGTTATTGATTGTGTGCGATGAGCTTTAATGCATCTAATGGGCTGCAAAAGCATGGGGTGAGGAGGGACACGGCCAGACTAAAAGGGTCATGGGACGGGTCTTTCTCCAGCGAGGAAAATAGTTACACAAACAGCTACAGGCAAATCCCATTGGAAGAAACACACCGCGCAAGTATACGAAAGTAGGGATGCACGATATATATCGGCCACCATATCGGTATCGGACGATATATGTTCACAATCAGAAAATTCGGCCAATATATTAAAGCCGATAAATAATGGGTTATTTCCCATAGAGCTGAGACACTGATGATGTTGACTTGCCTGTAATATGATTGGTAAACACTTCAACAAAGGAAAATACGGTTCAGTGCAACATGTGCCGCGCAAGTCATATAGGCGACATAAAATTATAATGAAAACATAATTATGATCGTGTGCTTGGGACATGGCTGTTAATGGTGAGACTTTTGTTTTTGTAATTAGGCTCTCAAAGATCATATAAAAATTTGGATTTAGATTTATCGGCCAATATATTGGTAATCGGCTTTCAAATATAAAACATTATCGGTTATCGGGCAAAATTTTCATATTGGTGCATCCCTATACAAAAGCATAGCTGAATGCATGAACACATGCGGGGGGGAAAGCCACATGTACAGTACCTGCATTTCAAATTGCAATCTGAAATTTCAGAATGGAAAATACTTTGGTGCGTAAGCTCAACAAATTGTCCTACAAAAGGAGAATCTTGCACACAACGCTTTTATTCAGAGGCCAAACAAGTGCAATGTGCTCAGTGTAAACACAAACCAGTTTTGATTTGCATCATCATCAGTGTCACAATAGTCAATATCCCACAATATTTATTTTTAGGGAGGTATTTGCATCTAATGAAATGCACTCAGAAAGTTCAACTTAAAAATGTCTATATACTGTCCCCAATAGCATAGCATTTTATGTCAACACTTGTTTTTTTTGTTTGTTTTTTTTTTACATTTTTGAGTCTTTCTACTCAGCACTGAAGCATTTACTGAGTGAAAATCCTAGCTTTTTTTTCCAATCCTACTCCAAATGTGTGATCACCTTGCATAGAGTTTGTTCTTGGCCTAATTTTGCCTGTGAACATTAGTTCATCAGATCAAGGTTTGTGTTGAAACATTAAAGCGAGTCTGAGATCTTACTGGTGGACGTACTGCACTGACGGAGAACAGCGGAGGCAGTTCCTCGTCCAGAGGACAGCGAGTTCTGTACGGAAAGCTGTTTAATTTTTAATTCTTTCCTGGATGAAGCTGAAACATCGATGCGACAGAGAGCCTCTCTGATTTTCTGTTCTATAACGCAGTAAAGGCTTGTTCACACCATTAACAACAACTATAACGATAACTAGTGTCCAGACCAACGGACGATAATGTTCTGTTTATTATAAACGCTTGCGTTGCAGTTTTGTCGTCTGCCGCTTTAAATGCTCAAACTCCTAAAAGACTGGTGGATTCTGATTGGCTGTCAGTGTTTTTAATCAATCATTAGCTGAAAACATCGTTCTGGAAGCGAATCAAACGATATTGTGTTTCATAGTTGTGGTGGGGACATTTAGAAGAGAAAGGCTGTAAATGTGTGTATCTACTATCTTATTTTGTCATGATGTAGTGCGTGTGCACTAGCATAGATGACCTCAAATAAAGATGGTGGGAATTTTTTTTTTTAAAGAAATAATTAGTTGGCAGATGAGATTTTTCCCAATCTAATCCTTCATAATTGGGGGTTGTAACTCAAACTGTATAATTCATATTACACCTTAAACACTCTAAAACTAAAGCTTTCTGCAAAACTGCTGACCACCTGACAGAATTATTCCTTCAAGGAGATACTTTTGATAGATTAGCTGACGAGACCATCATTATACTTAGAGGATTCATGTACACAAAACAAACTCAGGACTGAAACAGCTGCTCACCACCTTCACTTCAATGACAACCAGCTGAAGCCTCCTAATCTAGAACAAAGATTACAAAAAGAGCAAATCTAGGTAATTTATCCTAAATTACGCCAGCAACAGGATTATACTCCAGTCCAAATGCTTAATAAAGAAATCATTTTTCACAGAACTCATTACGTAATTGCAAAATTCTCAAGGGGTTGAATAAGGGCAGGGAAGAGTTCACTTAGCACTGGTTGCAGGTCATTATGAGAAATGTTAGGATCTTCTTTAATAAAGCAAAACTCTCAAAATAACAAGACACTCGGAATACAGGAACTATGAAAACTAGAACAGAACAGCACAATACTATCTAATGAAGATAGACAATAAACTGAGGAAAACAAAGTTAAATACACAGAGCAAACCAATCAACACAATGAATACCAGGTGTGCCAATTAATCCAACAATGAAAAACCATGAGGAAAACCAAGGAAACTAAACATGAACAAAACCAAAGCAAACAGATAAACCCTGATAGCCTGACGTTCATCTACTCGTGTTTGTGCGTATTTACAGTCCATAGTCCAGCATAGGAAAAATAAGGGTTAATCAATGCAAACATATATGTTAAAATATCACATTAATGTTTAATTCTATGCACTAAACAGTCACTATAAACGTTAAGCGTAATCCTCGTTTAATTTTCTGTCATACGGGAGACTAGGGCAAAACTGAGTCAAAAGTAGTGTTTTTGTTAACTAACACTAATAAAAAATCAACTGAAATAAAACAAAATATAAACGTTAGATGAAAAACATAAACGCTATTTTGAAAATTTGCATCGGCAACTAACTGAAATAAGTTTGAGCTGAAGTACTATCAGTAAAAATAAATGAAAGCTAAATAGAATTTTTTTAAAGAAATAGAAACAAACATTTTAAAAATACAAAAGCACAAAATAAAAGAACTAAAACTTACACTAAATTGAAAATATAAAAATAAAAGCACGTGTCTAATTCATATGCTTGGGGAAAAAAACAATCCTGAAAAATATCAAATGAAGTAAAAAGTGGCAACTAGCCTGTTCTCTGTTGCCTGTCTTAAGGTTTTAAGAGAAAGCACACACTTCTATCTGTTGTTGAGTGTAATTTTACATTCGTATACAAATAGCTTTTAAGACAGCGCACACTCGGCCACACACACACAAATAAAAAATAGATAATGTAAAGTGCATCATCAGAGCAGTGCATCTCGTTCACAGGAGCGACAGATGGTCTAAACTTACACGCATTGAGCCGCTGATGTTGATGGCCATCTCAGGTGTCAGGAGAGGAGACGCCGATGCTTCTCACCTGAGCAGCTTCAGTTTCACCACCGAGTCACATCATCATAACGGCAATACATGATAAATCATAGATGAACCGCGTCCTGTTGCGCTGCCGCGTTCGCTCATAAGATCACATCCACTGAATCATTCTGCGAAAACCAGCGTCAACTCCCTTGACGAGAGGCAGAGGAACAAGTTTTATTGGGCGCTCAGTTTAGATCGCATTCATAAATGTGCAGCATATAAAGGGAAGTTGTTTTCCGTGCGTCTGGGACAGATATTCAACCCGTTACACTGCTAAATTAAGTCCAAAATTAGACCCTAAAGTGCATCTTCGCCTCGGACTCCGCAGACTTTAGGTCGGGTTCAATAGAGAGTCACCCGGAGCGCACGGTTATCCGTCCTGCCGCTGTCATTCTGTGATCAGACTAAAGCACGCGCAGAAACCGTCACCCGGTGATCTCGCGCTCCGGTAGTGCGCGCTCTGGTGCCAGACCGGAGCGCGGTCATGTGATGGACGTGTCCGCCATAGAAGAGAGGGCTTTCGTTTTCACATTAATTGTCTTACAACACGTGTTAAACTTCAAACTCAAAATATCACAACATTAGCCAACACACTAAGTTTGGTTGAAATGCGCCTGTAGCCTAGGCCTACTATTTGGGTTGAATAGACGTTATGGTCAGTCATAATTGAGGCTAAGTACGTCCCAATTCTGCCTTTGTAAAGGTTTTAAATGCAACTCCCTGTAAACCAGAAGTAGCCTAACGCGTTACCAAATTCATCCAGGATTAGATATGGTATGTTAAACGTAAGCGCTTTGATCTGTCATAGGCTACTGCATAATGCGCGTTACTTGTGTTAAAGTTAGAAAATCCGCCCCCTTGTGGGTCACATTGACAACGTCGTCGTAAGATTTGTAAAAGTAGTAGGTGCTGCCGTTATTAGGCTAATATTATTTCAGGCTCATTAAATCACATCTTCAAAACATAAGTAAACGTATCGTTTGTACGTTTGTATTTTATTTGCATGCGTTATAGCCTACCACAATCCAAACAAATTGATAATTTGGTCAGTCAGATAAAACTGACCGTTAAACAGATTTAAATCTGGAACTGAAAGTCAATAGCAAACTCGTATATTTGATAATTGAGATAATAAATGTAAAGAAGCGTGTGGATACAACTGTTTAAAATGTATAATAGGATCATCTATCCGTACGGTACATAGGCCTACCTGTAAAATACATCAGACAATAGGCTTGTTTGAGATGCGCCTTGCCTCGCCTGAAATGTAGTCGAGAGTAGGCGGCTGCAGTGAGAGGAGGAGTGAAAAAAGCGCAGGCAAGCCGGACAGATCGCTCTTCTCGCAGTGGATCAGACACCTGTGAGATCAAAGGGGGATATCGCGGGATTCACGCTCGTGCACGGTGTTGCTAATAAACTGGATGTAATTTAAGTTTTGTTGCTTTTATATGAAAATAAATATAATGAACAAGACACCCAAAGTACTTATTTAATTCCATTTTAAATAGGCTTACATGTTTATGAATCATTTTTTCTTTAAAACAGATAGGTGTTTTTATTTAAAAAAAATTTTTTTTATCAGCGCTGTCGGTGGAGAGCAACTGCGCGCGACTGCAGAATCCGACATGTGCGCCTTGTGGTCGCGAGAGTTTTTTGACACACGTCAGCATGACATCAGAGCAAGGCGGACCGCACTCGGACACATTTCTAACCGGCATGCATCTCGCGCTGATCACCGGTGATCGGTTCTGCGCAGATTTTGCTCATCTTAAACAAGCCTATTGATTATTAGAGTGAGGCGCTGATTGGTTAACCGTTTTTGTCAAGTGCAGGCGCGCGCGGGCTTGTAAACACACGCTGAAGAGACGTCTGACCTACTGCAACAATTGTGTGAAAATGTATCTTTTCCCCCCAGTACGATTTTTTCCCCCCAAAGTAAAGGTCATTTTGGGTTATTCAGCGGTTATCACACCGACCAGCAAAGTCAAGATGCTCGAGAAAGGTAGCCTAATTAGATTAGCTGTGGCTAATTTAGCGAAATGTCACAAGCTCAACCTACAGGCTAAAACTAGCATACACTTCTTATGAATGTTAAAATTCATATGTTTGTAGTCTTAATGGTTAATCGCAAGTGTTTAGCCTGTAATCTGATTTAGTAATATCCTCCACAGGAACGTCGGCCATGGCCCATGACCATGACACATATTGCGGACTTGATGATAAAGAGTCCAAGGGAAGGTAGGAGAAAAAACACTGAGCCAATACAAAGTGATAGTTATGATGACAACAAGTGGTATCACTATAGCTACTTTTGAGATGTGTAGTAGGATTGATGAATGTCTAAACTGTACTCGCTTGCAATCAGGATACAGGTGGTAGGATGGACAGTAAAAAACAGATTAGGCTACATAGGTAAAGGAGTGAAATAATTATGGAACAAATATTGGACGTTAGCCCAGCAAACATGCTTCTTTGGGGCCCGAATGGGGCCCTTGCGGGCAGCCCACTGTGGGCCCATATACCGGCGTGAAATGCGGGGCACGTGTGGGACCCACACTTTGGGACCCAGGTGGGGCCCCAGTGGGACAGCCCAAAAGTGTGGGCTGACTGTGGGCAGGCCCACAGTAAGTAGAGTGGGCCCCATTGGGGCCAGTTGTGGGCCCACAGCAAACCCTTATAGGGGCCCATGTGGGGCCATTGCGGGCAGCCCACTGTGGGCCCAGATACCGGCGTGAAATGCGGGGCACGTGTGGGCCCCACACTTTGGGACCCAGGTGGGGCCCCAGTGGGACAGCCCAAAGTGTGGGCTGACTTTGGGCTGGCCCACACAAATTAGAGCAGGCCCTCATGTGGGCTGGATGTGGGCACACTGTGGGTGCAGGTGCAAAGTTTAAGCACACAGAGTGTACACGTGTACACCCATATTACTATATGCAGTACAATTGCACTTGTTAGCAGCAATAAATCGAGGGTCATGTTTTTTCCCCCAAATAATTTATTTATATTATATAATAATTATAATTAATAATAATACAGTTTAAAACAGCAATAACCACAAAAACAGAAACACAGAACACTTAAAACACGTCAAAGTAAATTAAAAAGCAATCCCCTCAGGGGCACCAGTAGGTATTTCTGCAGTTCTGGCCCTTCCTTGCCTTCCCCCATCTCCGTCCCTGGCATCACGGAGCCATGTCTTTATAGAGGCTTCCACCTCACATGCAGTGGCTTGACTGCTTTTTGTCACAGCATCTAAGTGAGAAAGGATCAATTGAAATACAAATGTTAAAAACAAGAATAAGGGTTGTACTGTTGTTCTAGGTGCTATTTATAAATGCTCAACTGAGAGAATGACTGACTACTAGGTCAATAGCCGCGTTTCCACTGCCGGGCTAGGGCCGGGCCAGGGCTAACAGCGAGCCGAGCCGAGCCAGTGGCCTCGGGCCTCAAGCACCGGACTTGCGTTTCCACTGCCGGGCCAGTAGCCCCGCAGCGCTGCCCTAAACCCCGCCCCCGCTACCCAACCCATTTCAGCGGGTATTATGAATTTATTTATTTTTTAAGTTAGGAAGATAGCATGTATATTAAAGGGATACTCTACTGGTTTTTCATATTAAACTATGTTATTCCCTTAACTAAGACGAGATGATACATACCTCTCTCGTCTCAGTGCGTGCACTACATCGCTGTCTTGCGGCGAAACTTTGTTAGATCTTATCTCAGCCCTGTTCATTCAATACGTGCCAAGAAGAGAAGCGACCAAACACCTCCACGTTTTCCCTATTTAAATACAGTTACTAGAGTAGTGTAACTCGACTAAGAACGGTGACACAAAATAAAACGTTGCGCTTTTCTAAGCGTGTACAATGGATAACTATATTGTATGGCAGAATACCATAGCAAGTGCTTGGGAGCACTTCGACTCGGCGCAGTAATATCATCACTCGTGAAAAGTCCGCTCCCGTTTAAATGAGAGGGAGGAGGAGAGGGAGGAGGAGAGGACTTTTCACGGAATAATAGTTTAATATGAAAAACCAGTAGAGTATCCCTTTAACTCACCGGCCGTGGCTGCAGCCTGCAATAGTGTCCAGATTGTCTCGCGAGTCGCCACTAACAGAGGGACGGTGACCCAGCACACCGTCCATCAAGTCGAACCATGGAATTTGGAAAGTTCCTTCTCTGAGCTCCGCTTTGTCCATTGTGCGTTTGAATCGCCTTGTACAATACTGCGCCCGCAACTTTTTTTTTTCTAAACTTGAAGCGTTGCTCACTGAATGCTTAGCTTAGAAAGTTCAGCATCGATGTATTTTATAACGTCTTCGTTTCTTCACACGCCGTCAAATTGACGTTGTACCCTTTCTTCTGCCCAAATGCTCAGAAGAGCATTGGTATCTTCGACAGACCAGTACAGGCGATTCACCTTTTCGAGCAGCGATTATTTTGCGCGATATAAAAAAGTGAAATGTGCATCTTGCTTCAGATCATAACGTTCCATAACACCGACAAACTCCGCCTTTTACCTTGACCACGCCTCTAGCCCGAGCTGGCCCGCTTTGGCCCAAGGTATTCGACGGGCCAGAAATCCTGGCCGTTGGACCCGAGTAAGCCCCGATCAAGCCCCGGAAGTGACAGTGGAAACGCGACTGGCTCTAGCACGCACTAGCACGGCTCGGCCCTGGCCCGGCAGTGGAAAGGCGGCTAATGAGAGAGCTGCGGCTTATAATAACGTTCAGTTGTAAGTCATTTATAATTGGTTAGTTAATGATGAACTAAGGGTTTACAAAACATTTATAAATGATTAGCAAGTGATATACTAACATTTTATGAATGTTTTGTAAATTGTTACAAGTCATTTACAAGTGATTAGTAAATGATTAAGTCAATTTTTTATGAAACATGATTATGCGTTTCATAAATGTTTAATAAGTGATATGTTAATTGTTGTATGTATCATGTTTTGTAGATTCAGTTATAAGTAATTTACAATTGCTTAGTTAATGATTAACTAATCATTTACAAAACATGAACATGCGTTTCATTAATGTTTAATAAAGGTTTTTATTTTCTCCCTAATCTTACAAAATTACAAACAACCAGCCTGAAAAACATGTTGTATGAAGACTGTTTAAAACACCCCTCCTAATCCTCACAGAATTTGCAAAACAAAGTGTCTATAATAAATAGTGTGTGTAATTTCTTCAGTACCGTCAGCAGAACTGATAACGTCTGGGCTTATGCGGTCTTCCTTAATTTGGCCCCAGGGCCCGTTTAATGTTTAATACCGGGTTTTGGTACCTATCCCTACGTATGGGTGAGTTCATATGGATGAACGCCTGTTGTGTTCTGTCTCTTGGTTTGTGATAGTGGCAGCTATTGGGAAACTCACCTTCGTCATGTACTGAGTGTGGATGGCATCAAGATCTGGCCCTGAAGAATCACAGGGTCAAATGATTATATCTCATCTGGTAACAAGAGCATAGCCATAACTTTAAAAACTCTAATGATATCTTTACCCCCTGATATTGCATTGTGGACATAAATTCAAACATTTTAAAGGCTAAGAGTATGAGCCATGAGTAAACTGGCCAGATATCTGTGAAAAATAACTATGCCTAAAGTTGTCGACTCCCTGAATTCAGCATTTAAAAGTAAAAAGAATTTCAGTATTTATTAATAAATAAAAATATATATCTTTGAGTTGGACAGTATGGTGTCTGTCTCATTGGCCAACATAGTTAAAAAACACACCTAGAGAAAAAAAATATATATATACACCAATGACCATGATTTCCTGTTATCATAATAGTTAAATTAATTATTTATAACTATGACCATTATAACATTATATTTGCCGCCTATTCAGCCTTCAGGCTTCTCAGGGACGATATCACTGAAAAAAACTGGGGTTAATGAATGTAAAGTGTGAGACTTCATTAAAAAGCATAAACCTACAGACCCCCAACGTTTGAACAGTATGTTTGAGGTTTTGCTTACTAGTCGAGTTCATAGCCGTGGAGGTTGTCTTGGACAGGGGGTGCAGCAGGCCATCAGCATGATGATCTTCTAGAAGATTGATAATAAAAGTGATTTCAGGAGGGACAGAAAAAAAACCCCTCCACAACAAAGGTTCTAGATTAGAACATAACATGCAATGTGTCACAGAGCCAACAATGTTACATAGGATTTACAATAGAACAAAGGGTTTATTACAAGGAAGCAAGCTAGAGATGAAATGCAGAAAAGATAAAGAATATATATATATATATATATATATATATATATATATATATATAATCTTAAGGTAATATATATTGTGCAATAAATGCATATGAAATTATTATCATGTTTAAACAATAATTCTCCCTTTGTTGTGGAGGTTTTTCAGGGTTTTACCAGCAAAAAAGAGCTCAAGTGTAACGTTAACTTAACTTAGCTAGCTGCTAACGTTACCTATTCTGAAAACGGTTGAGATGCTAACGGACTTTTTCGAAGATACAAAACCATTTCTATAAAGTAAATATTCAACATAAGCGTATCGATTATACGTAAGAAAGGTGTCAGGAACGTTTGTATGTATTATTTGTGTGATTATGTTAACTAAACTTACCTGAAAGAAGCGAAAACAACAGCGAGAGACGCTAGTTTTGCTGTTTGTCAGTTGATGAGGTTTCCTCGTTTCCATGGTTTCCATCTGCTCGCGTGCGCTCCTGTCTTTGTATCAGACAGCTTTGAATGCGACTCAATGTTTACCGCCGCACGCGCATTGAAACCATAGAACAATTCAAAAGGCACGCAGCATTTAAACATCTAGAATTACAACATTTAACATTTTAAAATATCATTAATTTTAAATCATGAATTTAAAAATCATTGTGCTGTTCTATGACCAATGTTTTTTTTGTTTTTTTGTTTTTACATTAAAAGAGAATATGAAAGCACTAAACACTGCTTTATATAAATGAAAGATGGTAATGAAATTACGGGCCCGTGACGTTGCAGTTTCGTTTGTGTCTGATTGGTCTCAGTCGTTACATCAGTGATATATTTATTAGTATCAACAATATATAATTGTATTATAATAAATATACATCACTGATGAATACCAAAACAAATCAGTAAACCATTTGCATTGTTTTTATTGTGACAAATAAGTTAATTTTATTTAATAAATACGGTAACACTTTATATGCAGTCCATGCTTATAATGAATTATAGCACCATTTATACTTATTTATGAGCAATATTACTATTCTATAAATATATTTATAAAGACTCATTAAGACCTACAATATATAGTTACATCTATATTATTTTTTATAATTCCTTATAAGTCACAAATTTGTTATTTTAAATGCACATGCTCATAATCCATTATGTGCAGTTTTAGTTAATTATGGACTGTTGAATGAAATAACATTTATGACATTTTACGGGATCGTTAAATAGTTTGATTAAGCATCTAATCTTAAACCTTCTAATCTTAAAACATATGACTGTTAAACAACTTAAAACAATGTACCGTTATGGTGAGTTGCCCACTGTAAACCCTCATGGGGGGCCCATAGTGAAAACAGCTAGAGTTCTCAACGGGCCTGAAAATTACAACCCGACCCGACCCGGCCCGTGGCTTTTAAAGCCCGGACCCGATGTAACCCGACACATCAACATGAATTATCTGCCCGAACCCGACCCGCGGCCCGACGCCACCCTTTTGATCGGTGAGTGATGTATGTAGAATGACTGCTGCGCTTGACGCAGAGAGAGAGCCCCGGCCGCGCGCGCGCTCACTCTCACGTCTCACATATTCCGCCCATCCAGCTGACATAAACCACATTTCAATAAACGAAAAAAACTATCCAGTGATTAAATGTTTTCTGTATTGAAACAAATCTTGTGCGATGTCCTAAACTGCCGAGATAATCACACAACGTGTCGCGCCGCCCCTGAGCAACGGTGATTTCACCTGCAGCAAGTTTACTTTTCACCAACTCCATCTTCTTCTCCGGGCTAAAGGCGTGCACGCAGCGGCGTCAGGTCTGCCCTCGCGTCGCGATGCACGTTGCACGCAGCAGCCAGACTTTCTTGGTGAAAAACAGCTGTGGGCCCCGCATGGGCTAACCCACTGGGGGCTCATGTGGGTTTTCTGTGGGCAAACCCACAGTGGGTTGCCCACAGTAAACCCTCATGGGGGCCCAAATGGGCAAAACTGCTATGGGCCCCACATGGGCTAACTGCCTGGGGACCCGTGTGGGTTTTCTGTGGGCAAACCCACAGTGGGTTACCCACAGTAAACCCTCATGGGGGCCCAAATGGGCAAAACTGCTATGGGCCCCGCATGGGCTAACCCACTGGGGGCCCATGTGGGTTTTCTGTGGGCAAACCCACAGTGGGTTGCCCACAGTAAACCCTCATGGGGGCCCAAATGGGCAAAACTGCTATGGGCCCCGCATGGGCTAACCCACTAGGGGCCCTTGAGGGGTATATGTGGGCAAGCCCACTGTGGGCTTGCCCTCAGAAAGCCCAAATGGGGCCCCAAAGGGTTTGCCCTTGCCCACACTGTCCCACAGAAAACCCACACTTGCCCACAGTGGGCCCGCACTGGCATGTTTGCTGGGAGAGGGGGATACTCATCCAAACGTGCAACCTTCACCATTTATACCAAATATTTGAATCAATCATCAAATCTCATCATTACAATTTCCTTAAAGTCCCTGTAAAGGCAATTTCAAAAAAAAATTCTAAACACATTATACATGTTAGAAATGTATTGATTAAACATATTACAAAGACTGTGAACTGTGAAGTACTGAATTGTGGAGTTAGACCGTTAAACAGTTTTTCACCATTGATATTTTACGGATTTTCTGGGCGGGGCTAAAACAGGGCTCGATGACGCACTGGAGCCCTTGAGCTCCTGGACACGCCCCTACTTGATGACGCTCTGAGGCCACTAAGGCTGGCCGCTCCTAACAATATTATAGAGCACATTCACATCAGTTTGCCGCTCAATCGCGAGTTACTGTCAGTACTATTATTAGTAACACAGCCTACAGATTGCTAGCTACTAGCTATGCCTTCGTCACGGAAATGCGTACTACCTGGATGCGATCACCGGATCACGTACAAAACAGATCGGTGTCCTTGTTTAAATTTCCGAAAAACGATTACATCAAGAAGAAGTGGATTAATTTTGTGAAGAGCCACCTTGATGGAGAGCTGAGGATCACCGCCAAAACCCGCCTCTGTAAGTGATAACTGTCTGGGATTCACTGATAATCCGCTGTTACTGGTGAATGGGGCCGAACCGACTCCCGCCTCAGCCTTCATCCTCCCGTCGCGCCGACAACTGGTGCCATTCGGCAGTGCGTGCCCACCGTGCGAGCATCCATTCCGGCTGTAGAGTTGAGTGTGGCGAGTCGACGACGGCAGCTTTCCCGCGAGTGGGCGTGGTTTCAGCGCAGCCAGTGGACACGCCCCCAGCGTTTGAGAGCAGAGATTACTGCTCATTTTTTCAAGATTTTGATAGCTTATTTTATGTACTTGCTGGCTTTTTTTATCATTCAAATTTGGCTGGGTGACTAATAACACATTTTTCTGTGGTGTGACAAACTCAAAACACATACTTAATTTTGACTTTACAGGGAGCTGCAGTCCGTAGCTTTTTTTGGGTTAAAAATTATCTAAAAATACATTTTTGAGAAAATACATAACCAGCCAGTGTTCAAAACTATCTGCTTGCCTTAGCTCGATTCAAAACGGTATGTAATAATATTTTTAATTCCAGTGGTACTGGTGGATTTCCGCGGGAAAATCGAGCATGTCTTTGCGTCATTACGTCACATCTGTACACATAAAGAAGAGTCTCGGCTAGTATAAGCTATACTGAGTCATTACGTCACATCTGTACACATAAAGAAGAGTCTCGGCTAGTAGACTATATTGAGTCATTACGTCACATCTGTACACATAAAGAAGAGTCTCGGCTAGTAGGCTATACTGAGTCATTACGTCACATCTACACACAAATGAGTCTCGGCTAGTAGGCTATATTGAGTCATTACGTCACATCTGTACACATAAAGAAGAGTCTCGGCTAGTAGACTATATTGAGTCATTACGTCACATCTGTACACATAAAGAAGAGTCTCGGCTAGTAGGCTATACTGAGTCATTACGTCACATCTACACACAAATGAGTCTCGGCTAGTAGGCTATATTGAGTCATTACGTCACATCTGTACACATAAATGAGTCTCGGCTAGTAGGCTATATTGAGTCATTACGTCACATCTACACACAAATGAGTCTCGGCTAGTAGGCTATATTGAGTCATTACGTCACATCTGTACACATAAAGAAGAGTCTCGGCTAGTAGGCTATACTGAGTCATTACGTCACATCTACACACAAATGAGTCTCGGCTAGTAGGCTATATTGAGTCATTACGTCACATCTGTACACATAAATGAGTCTCGGCTAGTAGGCTATATTGAGTCATTACGTCACATCTGTACACATAAAGAAGAGTCTCGGCTAGTAGGCTATACTGAGTCATTACGTCACATCTGTACACATAAATGAGTCTCGGCTAGTAGGCTATATTGAGTCATTACGTCACATCTGTACACATAAAGAAGAGTCTCGGCTAGTAGGCTATATTGAGTCATTACGTCACATCTGTACACATAAAGAAGAGTCTCGGCTAGTAGGCTATACTGAGTCATTACGTCACATCTGTACACATAAATGAGTCTCGGCTAGTAGGCTATATTGAGTCATTACGTCACATCTGTACACATAAAGAAGAGTGTCGGCTAGTAGACTATATTGAGTCATTACGTCACATCTGTACACATAAAGAAGAGTGTCGGCTAGTAGGCTATATTGAGTCATTACGTCACATCTGTACACATAAAGAAGAGTCTCGGCTAGTAGGCTATACTGAGTCATTACGTCACATCTGTACACATAAAGAAGAGTCTCGGCTAGTAGGCTATATTGAGTCATTACGTCACATCTGTACACATAAAGAAGAGTCTCGGCTAGTAGGCTATATTGAGTCATTACGTCACATCTGTACACATAAATGAGTCTCGGCTAGTAGGCTATACTGAGTCATTACGTCACATCTGTACACATAAATGAGTCTCGGCTAGTAGGCTATACTGAGTCATTACGTCACATCTGTACACATAAATGAGTCTCGGCTAGTAGGCTATATTGAGTCATTACGTCACATCTGTACTAGAGATGCACCGATTACAATTTTCTAGGCCGATCCCGATTTCCGATTTTCCTTGAGTTTGACCTGCCGATACCCATTTTAGCCGATTCCGATTTCATTTTTTCAAACCAATTTACAGCACACACAAATATTTATTTTCTATCTTCTCTTTAATAGAACATTTTGCATAGAACATTTTTTTAACAGATTATCGCTATAAAATAGAACTATATAAATTACTCCTGGTGTGGGAAATTCACACACATCTAAAGTGCAGTGTTATGGAACCATTTCCTTTTCACATCCAATATCCAACTAAAAAAATTTGATATATAGATAGATATAGATATAAGTTTTATTTGCCATTTTATTTGATATATTTAGCAAACTAAACTTCTGTATGAAAACAGGTAATGGCAATAAAATAATATATAAATATAGCCTTGCAGTACAAAGATATTTCTCTCTCTCTCACACACACACACACACACACACACACACAGGCCTATTGCAATCATGTACATCAATGGCAAGTTATATTTCTCAAACAGTTCTTCTCTCATCTGACACATGTCCAGCCAGGCTAAACAGGACAAGTGGAGCATGTGCAGGGAAACGATTGGGAAATAATAAAAACAAGTTCAAATGGGTACATTTTCTAGAAATATTTTTGAGTCTTCATTTTCTTTTCTGACATAGCCTAGCCTACTTCAGTTCTTGTTAAAACACACCAGACATGCAAATTCTGTGCATTTTGGGCACTTTTTGGATGAAATCATATTAATTTTGTCCATCAAATGTGTGCTTTCACTTAAATTGAGCGCAGCTAAAATAGACTCGGCGCCGAAACCCGCGCTTCACTGCTGCTCACGGCACGCGACGCTCCTGCTCCCGGTGTGAATGCACTCGTTGATTAACAAGCACGCCGAACAAAAAAGAAAAAACACGCTGCTCCCGCTTGCGGTGTGAAACGGCCGTAATTCACGAGGTTTACTACATGTGCGGGTTCCGTGTGCACGTGTGATGCTGATGTTGCGCGATGTTAATCATGCGGTGCCAGAGTGCATTTGACCGGCATAAAATCGGATTATGTCAGACTGACCGGCCGGTCGCCGATCATGGCCGATCACGTGAAAATCGGCCGGTTCCGGTCACCAGCCGATCAATCGGTGCATCTCTAATCTGTACACATAAATGAGTCTCGGCTAGTAGGCTACATTGTGTGTGAGGATGTTGGAGGTGGAGATTTATAGCCTTTTCTCACAGCACTTGATATAATTAAACTTATCAATTTGATGGCGGATCCAGAAAGGTTCAAACGACAATCACCAGTGACAACAGATTCACCCACTGTAAAATCCAAAAGACTTCTTTCGGACTTCGGAGTGGCTACAGAAAAAAAGAGACTGCAACCGGACCCATGCGAAAACAAGGATACATATCAGAAGGACATTACATGTAGTCACGCAATGCTGACGTTGTTAACATTAACAATTTGAGAACAAAGTTTAATTTGCACGGTTTTGCGTGATATGATAACTTATAAGCGATTGTTAGATTTAATCAGTGCGATTTACTGCAATGTCAGAACCAGAACAAATGTGGATGTTACTTACTTGTTCAGATGACATTTTCCGGTGAAAATGATTATGTTGGTCATTCTTCCAAAAAGAATAATCTGTGATTCTGAATGCCAGTATCCACACCGGCGCAGTGACTGACAGACACACACTCTCCTCAAACATTGTGTTCATCCGCGCTGTGCGGTGTCAAGGGTGTCGAGGCACAACTCACGTAAAGTTGATAATTACGCGATTGACTGCAATTGCGGATTTCGAACAGAGATGGCGACAAAGAGGAAAAACTGCGGACTGCAGCTTTAAATAAATAATAAATAAATAAATGAAATATATTTTTGAAATATATCTGTCATGAAATAACGCAGTTTTATTGTGTCTGTCTTCCAAAGTAATCAACTCTGCGTTATAATTACTTGGTCCTTTCCTTTAATAAAACTTAAGACAATACAGTATACTATATGGTTCATAAGGTTTAAAACCCGTGACTCTTGACCTCCAATTTTTATCCTTAATTAAATAACTATTATATTACAGGAATTAAAATAAAAGTATTATACTGTCGTTCTAAATATCATCTTAGAAAAGGAGATAAAAAGGAAATGAGTCTTAAATATGCGCTGGTATCTGAAACATATTTATCATTACAATTATGATATGAATTTAAAAAAAAATTACAAACAACTATTTAAACACACCCATACAACATGGCAGAAATATCTCCAGTGATTAATTACAATATATCTTTTTTTTTAAAAACAGTGATTATTAACTTACCTCGGAAATGATAACCTCAGAAAGTACATTTAACTGGCTGCTACATGTGCTATAGAGGGATGACAGATTGATCTTTAATGTATTCCTAAATAAGATATGATATAACTTGGTTGAACCAGTTGGTTTGTCTTGAGAATCCAACATCACATCAGTTGCTGTTATGATGCATCATCATTAGATGGCACTATTGCAACTCAATAGTCTCTCTAAAACAGGTCTAGTCTATCCCCGAAAGATTCAGCGGCTTCTAAAAGCTAAAGAGTAAAGACAATGAACACAATGAACAAAGACAGAGAAATGAAGGAACTAAAGCACTGTAGAAAATATGACAGATAAATACTAACTCACAACTCTTGCCAACACAAACCCTTCATACACTGTGCATATAACTCTATGTAAAATACATCATCCACAGCATCCCAAGAACATCAGATCGTCAGCACTGACAGCAAACAGTTAATTTACTAAACCTTTGTGTCTGGAGAGTCCCACACACACACATCCTACCCTCCATTTCTCCCTCATGTGTCTTTTAGACACCTCCTTTATTCTAGTTGGCATGACATCATCAGTAACCCAGGAAACCCATTGAAAAGAGAGGGACCCAGGAAATGAGGTAATGGTTCAGGAATGTTGGGAGAAAAGAGTTTCCCCACAACTGAAATCTCCCTGTCCAGAGGAGAAGAGCAAACAAAGCAGCTCTGTCTACTGCAACATGAGGTCAACAGTCCTTAGACAACAACAAAACATTACCCATAATCTAATTACAACCAATATCAATGTAAAAATCACTATTACACTGATAAACTGTATTTGCCATTAATACCGAGACAAACAATTACAAATATAAGTCTAAATATGGCCATACATTACATAAGTAAATAATCCAGGACTAAAAAAGCTGTTGATTGCGAGTTTGCAGTCAATTTCCCCAATTTAAAACCCTTGACTACTTCTCTTTTGACCTCCAATTTCGATCCTTAATTAAATATGCATAATAATGCAGGAATTAAAACAAAAGTAGAATCTTACAAAAACAGGAGATACAGTTTGCAGTCAATACCCACTTCTTGAAACAACAGGAGTTTTTAAAGTCCATTTTCAAATGAGAGTTGTACCCTTTATTACATTAACATTAGCCACTGTTAAATTACTGCATTAACTATTGTCAAGATTTAAGAAAGGCTGGATTACCTACAACAGTGTTCCCCAACCCTGTTCTTTGAGGCACACCAACACAACACATTTCCAAACTCTTCCTATTCAAACACACCTGAATCAACTCACCAGACCTGCAAAGGATGGGTCAGATAAGGGACACATCCTAAATGTCTACTGTTGTTTTGCCTCCAGGCACAGGGTTGGAAAACAATGGCCTAAAACAATGCCTACTTAGATATTTGGCTGTTGTCTAACATTAACTAATAACCCACATGGCCTAAGTGACGTTGGCTAAAAATGAAAGGATTTTCAGAGTCAGAGCAAGATCTTACATTTTGATAAAAGACAAAGACAATTTTGTTATCTTTCACAATCAATCACATTAGGACTAATCAAGTAAACATGGTCAATTTTGTCTTCATGTTGTCGAAATACTACATAAAAGTAATTAAACAGCATTAATCCATAAATATGTGTAGATTTTAAATATGTTTAAGGAAGAGAAATGATAGGTTTATGCTACAAAAAACTCTTCATGAAGGTGCTTGCGACCTGAAGACTCAAAATGACAGCATTCAGAATGGATGAGACCACAATTACAAACAAACAAAAAAATAATAGTTTGAGAATAGGGGTCGAATAGTATAAATCTCTATAATGCAGGCCTCAATCCTGTTCCTGGAGGTCTACCTCCCTGCAGCTCCAATCCTGATCAAACACAACTGAACCAGGTAATTAAGATCTTCAGGAAAACTTGATAATTACAGACAGGTGTGTTGGAGCAGGATTGAAACTGAACTGGGGGGAAGCTCTTCATAGTCAGGATTGGGCACCCCGGTATAATGCTAGTGCAGGTATTAAGCCACGTTTCCACCGCAGGATCTTTCTCCAGGAACTAGGGATTTTGGGGTGGTACTCTGTGTGTTTTGACTGCGGAAACCAGGATCTAAATAAAAGATTTGGGTAAAAATTTCCCCCTCAGAAGACTGCAGGCGAGGTAGTAATTTTTCAAAGTTTAGGAACTTTCGGGGGTGGGACTTGGGCGCTGAATACACAGATTGGTTGAGTTCACCCAGCATTTTATTTCAACCACCATTTTTAAAAGTAAGTTGCGGTGCGTGCAGTAAGAGTTGTTTGCTATTCGAATCAACAATCGAGTTTAAAAAAAATACGACCGATGGACCGATGACAATGTTCAGGCTTTATTAAGCTTATATGCGGAGGACGTAATCCAGTGGTAACTGGAAAGTCGTGCACAGTCCTACGTCACATAACTAATTTGCCCAATCTTCACGGTACTTTAGGCTGCGATGGAAATGCAGACAGCATTTCTGGGGGGGGGAAAGTTCCTGGGACAAATTGTTCTGGGTAATTTCGGTGGAAACATGGCTTTGGACAGTATTGAGTTTCTATAATAGTTTAGGATATGGGATTGATATTGTATTAGTGCACATGCTTGGCTGATCGAGGAATCAGGCTTTTAATGATGCGTCTCCAGTTCCACCACAGTCCAGTCGCCTTGCGGGGAACTGGCTTGGCTGCTGGGGGAGTAACTACTGACTGAAGCCACTGTCGCGGTGGAGCAGTCAAAGTGGGACATGATGTGTGGCCACAGGCTGCTCTCCAGAGGGCTGAGGATTCCCCCTCCCTGCCCAGGCAGGTACAGGAGTGGAGGACAGCCGCCCTCCCCGGCCAGAAGCAGAGTCTGGTTAATCAGCTGCTGGACCATGTCCAGTTTTGTGTTCCAGTCCAGCTCTTGTGGTGGCGGTCGGCGAAGGTTTCCGTTGGCCACTCTCAGCGGTAGGTCCGTCGGGATTGAATGGCCAGTCTGGTTGGGGGACCCTTGGTTTCCACCAGATCTGTTCTCCGCATCCTCTTCCTCCTCGCTGGTCTCCATGGCCTCGTAGATGGTGCAGAGTCCAGATGAGGGCGACAGGAAACACGGCGGTTGCCCTTTCACCTGCGACTGCTGTTTGACTCTCTGTTGCTGCTCCATCTCAAGCTGGCGCTGCAGGAGCTGTCGGCGTAGCCGGTGTTCCTGCTGCTGCTGCTGCAGCTGCAACTGAAGCAGCTCTCGGCGTTGCCTTTCCAGTGCCCTTTGCTGATCCTGCCTCTGCCTTTCCTCCTCAAGACACAGGCGTTGCAGCCGTTCCTGCTCCTGGCGCCGTCGAATGTGTCTCAACTGCAACTGGTGCTGCTCTAACCGTCGCAGCTGCATGTTCGGCACCAATGCAGTCAGTGGGAACCTCGGAGGAGCATCAACATGCTGGACATCGATGCGAGGCTGTGGCTTCTGTAGCTGCCTCTGTTGGTCCGGCAGAGGAGCAAGGTAGTTATTGTCATTCATTTCTTGGATTAGTCTTGGATGGTTATTATTCTCCTGTTGGTTAAGTGAAACTTCACCAGTCTGTATGTTGTTCCAGGGTTTCCCTGTGGACAGTCAAGAGCACTTGCAATATGCGTTTACTGACAGATTTGTTATGAAGAAGGGTGTGACTGAACAGGAACAGAGGAAAAGCACAGACAGAAAGAGGAACAGGCAGACAAGAAAATAAAACACACAAAACAAACAACAAATTAGACAAAACTTAATAAAGTCTGGAATCGAGTTTTCCCGCACATCCTTCCTGTAAACACCTTAGAATATTTTTAAAAACTAGCAAACCATCACATAAGGAATATTCTGTGTTCAAGACATTCAATACGGTGGCATTCTGTTGGTTACCAAAGAAAATAATTTATTATGGGTTCTGTTTGTAAAATCAAAAAAGAGTCCATGCGCCAAGTGCTCTCAAGCCAGAGATGCTGTGGATCGAGCTTGTATTTAACGTTGAATATTCCTTTCAGGTAATATTCAGTGAACAAGTTAGATTGTGCAGCTCAAAAAATGTCACCAGCAAGATTCAAGAGAGTAGTTCATTCTGACTGAAAATATTTAACTGTGTAAAGAAATCTTGAATGTTAAGCCCAAAGTATACTAAGGTTTTTTACACGTACGTGCAGGTCGCAGATGTGCACTACATTTGTTTTGCTTTAATCAGTTGTTCAACCAGGTGTCAACACTGGCCCAGGTCGTTGTTTCACAGTAGAAAACGAAACTAAAAAGACAGAACAACAACATCAAAATACCGGAGACTGCAACAACAACAACAGATGCCCGCATTGACAAGCACTTGTGTAAGGGGGTTATGAGATAGCCACAGCTTTAGTTTAAAAGAATACAGAGACATGTTTATTGGTCATAACTTCTGAAGAAAAATAGCGCAGACACTGGACAAGGATGAAACTTTCTAGAGCGCATGTGTCGACCACCTGTGCACGTGCATGCTATCAAATGGAGTATACTCAAGTGGAGTATGAAAGGTTTTGTGTTCGCCTATAAGCATACGCTACCATATATTCAAATAAAAACAAACAAAATATATTTTGGGTTTCATTCTGGAAATTCAAGTATGTAATCAAATAAATTAGGTGTCATATCTAAACCAATCCAAGGATTGGAGTGGGTTGCAGAGTGGGTTCTGATTGTTTGGAACAGTACCTGGATTAAAAATAAAAAATGTAATTTTTCACTGCATATGTACCTGAAATACATTTATAGACTACCTGAATAGGACTTAGAAATGTAAATAATCATATATAAATATAATAAATAAAAATGTAATAATAATATGATATAATATATTCATAAAAAACAATAACACACACACATATATATATATATATATATATATATATATATATATATATATATATATATATATATAACAATCTAAATAAAATGTAAAAATAATATAAATGAAATAAAGATAAAATTCCATTAATGATGGCAGTTTTTAAGGGTAAATGATACATACATACATCCACATGATGTGGTAATAACCTAAACTTGCTCATTTTTAAACCTTAAATTAAAATATTGGATTTGTGGGAATTTGGAGAGAACAACAAAATCCCTCTCTTAATGTTTGTCACCTGGCACACATAATTTCGCATAACAGAACAGACAGAGAGCTAAATGGATGATAAATTGTACTTTGTTAAATTTACCACCAGATATTTTTGATGTAAAATGACTTTTTTTGATGATGGGTGATTTAAAAAAAAAAAGAAAGGAAGTGCAGAGGAGATGGGAGAGAGAGAGAGAGAGAGAGAGAGAGAGAGAGAGAGAGAGAGAGAGAGAGAGAGAGAGAGAGAGAGAGAGAGAGAGAGAGAGAGAGAGAGAGAGAGAGAGAGAGAGATATACTGAGAGATGGAATAGGAAAAGCAAGAAAGAAAGTTCACTGACACAGGACCAAATTAACATTCAGGCAGGTTTTGAAATATTTGTGTCAAGTTTTTGTTTATGTATTAAGAGATACCATGCAACTTTATTGTGTTTGGCTTTCAGGGAGGGGTCCTGTTCTTGTGTTGAGTTTAAGAGGAATGACATGCTATTGAAGAGGGGGATTATAGACTATGAACACTGACTGTCATTTCATCAAAACACATCTGGAATAAACACCATTTCAGCAGATATCCATTTCCTGTTCAAAATAAAATTCCACAGGAGCACTCGGATGAGAATAGACCATCATGCCACTCAAAAAACAAAACAAACAGGAACAGACAGCCTTGCAATGATGTTTAATGGAATATTGTGAATCATTAATGTCCAAACATCCCCGGATGATGTCTGGAATCATATCAAGATTATAACAATATCTTAATTAGTTGCACATGCAGTTCCAATTCTTGTTGAAATGTCCCAATACTCAGTACACTGACCTGCGAGCATCATTTTAAGTTTTACAAATGCAAGAAAACACTTGAATTTCCATGAACAGAAATAGTAGTCCGTTCTGAAGTACACATGTCCAACTACTGTAAATGAAAGAATCCAGATCAATCTGAGCCCAGTACTTTAAAGCACTTAAGTTACGTGCCAATGAGAATCTATGTTATCCTTCACTAAAATGCGCAGCAGTAGCCCAAAACTAACAAAACACAACCAAAAATTGGAGTATGACTTGCCATCTAACACTCATTCACCTCCTATGTCAAACACTTTGAGAGTGAAAAGCTTCTGAAGATTATCTAACCTGTATTTAATGCTAAAACAGTTAGTGCTGGACACTGGAATAAGTTTAAAAAGACAGTAAAGCTACTTTTACAGTGCAGGAAAACTGATGTGTGTACAAACATTAAGGTAAGACAGGGATCATAACAACAAATCAAATAAAAACAAGAAGAAACAAAAACAAAGTATAAAAAATTGACATTTGATTGGTAAAAACAGTAGGATAAATACAAAGGTAGTTGAAGTCCACCAAGTGTTTATTTTTTTGCATTTTTGTCCTTTCATCAAAGGACGTTATCTTAACTTAGTCTAACATTGCAGGTTCAGGGGTGCCATGAAGCGCAGTGTTATTTAAAAAGTACATTCTAATAGAAAATGAGAATAGCTACTGTACATACACAAATTGAAGCCATACAATCATAACCATCACCGTGGTAATAAAAGAACAGAGAGCAGCTCAGACAAAGCTATAATCCCTCACCTGGCAGCTCCCCCTTTCTCTTTCCCCTTTCTATTACTTATTTCTATTAATTTCTCCGCTCGCTAACCCCACATTTGGAAGAAATGAAGGACACAGGGTGGGAGCTTGGGGTCTGGGGTAGACAAGGTGCATTCCGAAGGAGGGACTTTATACGTTACCTGCCAGAAAGTTATCAGTCTTATCACATATAGCAGAGTAGTAAGGTGGCTGGCCATCTGTATCGTCCCCATGTTGGGGTGAGAGGTGCATGGGGGACTCGGGATCCATTTCCTCCATAGAGCCTGGGTCTGTCTTACTACACAGCATGTAGTGCTCGTCAAACCCAGCATCTCTCTCTGTGGGCTCACTTATAGGCAGCAAGTCCACTGGGCAGCCCAACAAGTCATCACTGTAGGCGGTAGCTGCTGGTAGGGTGAGCTCCTTGATGAAAGAGGGATCCTTGGCCTCTTCTGGAAGCTGCTCTTCATTTTCCAAGCTAAAGATACCTGGGCTCTTTCCACAGCTCTCAGCCATGGAGTGGGCATTGGAGATGGACGCGGAGCAGTCAAAACCATAGGAGGCCACAGAGTTGGCTGACTGAGGTGTATCCCCATCTTCCTCTCCAATCTGTTCAGGGGCCTCCTCATCCTCTTCCAGGGCTGCAAGGTTGTGGGGGACTGTGGTGTTGTCATCAACCGTGACATCAGGGTCATTGATCTGCATCTCACCCTCTGTATCACTGGCCTCATCACCGGAGGTTGATGGTGATGATGGAACGGAGGCTGGTGCTGTTGCCGCATCACCCAGTACCTCATCGGCTGGCAGAGTTTCTGCCTCTGCCTCTTCCTCTTCCCCATCACAACGCTCAAGGTGAATACCAAGGTCCTGCTCCATGTCTGTATGCATGGCAGGGACTGGTGTTTGCTGCTTGTCTGATCGGGACTCTACACCTGAGCTGCTGTCATAATCCCGAAGCTCTTCAGGTGTGCTGGTCTCACTGCTACTGTGAACAGCCAAGGCTGTCCCACTGAGAGTGCTGGACTGGGACATTCCAATGGCAGGAGCAGCCAAGATACCCGACTCTGCTGGGACAGAGCTCCCAGTATCCTCTTGTATATGAGATTGAGGTTCTGATGCTTGAATTAGGGGTGAACTCCTGTCCAGAAAAGCCTCAACTGGGGATTTGGGTGGTGTATCTGGATCAGCTGAGAATTTGGTGGTTGTGTCTGGGTCGACTTGGAATTTGCTAAGTGTTTCTGGCTCTTGAAATCTTGAATATGACAGGCTTGATTCAGACAGGATGGAGGCAGGCTGGGCCAAGGGATCAGAGAATGGATTTGAATGACTCCATGCTGCTGTCAAAGGCATAGATGGTGCTGCAGCAGTGTGACCCATGCTCTTGAGATCTAGATGACGCTCTTCTATGTAATCATCATCATCATCTTCATTACTATCATTTCCACAAACTCCAAGTCCACTTTCAGCTATGTGCCTGTGGACCATTTCCACATCTTTGTCCTCCTTCTCTAACTCTTTCTGTTTCTTGTAATACTCATCATCATGCTCTAAGCCCAGATCCATGTCTTCCTTCATATTATGCTCATCTTCCTCATCATCTTCTTCATCTTCACTACCGAAAGACTGAATTCCAGGAGGCCCTGTGAATGCCTGTTCCCTGTCTGTCTCGCTCATGATGAAGTCACCTGTCTCTTTAGCACTGCAGCTGTCTTCAGCATTGAAGGGATATGTCACTTCTGAGTCATGTTTGTTACTGCTGTACATGTCATCTGACTGCATCATACCCCAATCACAGCTGGCAAAATCTGCCACCCCCTTTTTAAAGTCATCTTTTTTCTCTGTCTGGGGCACTGATTCCTTTATGCCAATCTCTCTCACCTCTTCCTCCTCCTCCTCATCTTCCTCCCCCTCTTTATCTTCCTCCTCCTCTTTCTCTTTCTCCTCTTCCTCATTATCTTCATTAATCTCTTCTTCAGCTTTCTCCACTGCCTCTTCTCTTTCTTGCCAGGGGCAGACAGGAGCCTCACTTTTGATGTGATCCACACCAGTGGAGCCCAGCAGACCAAAGTCTCCCATCACATTCTTTGCTGCAGAGGGCATCTGTATATCGTTCTGCTCTTTTTCATCATCATCGTCACTTTCTTCATCCTGCTGACTTTCCTGCTCCTGGTTCTCTATGGTCGCAGTGCTGGTGTACAGTGAAGAGCTCTGTGCCCACGGTTCAGCTGGACCCTGCAAGCCCAGTAGGGGAGCTGAGCTTGGGAGCTCGACTGGCATGAATGTTGGGCCGGTGGGAGAGGATGGTGGTGACAGTATTGTGGTGCCCAGGGGAGACACAGCAGGCACTGGTTCCTCCAGGCTGACCAGATCCATTTCAGCAGCCAGTTCAGACATGACATAAGTGTCTTTATAAGTGTCCATGCTCAGGGGGACATCCTGGGGATAGACAAGCTCTACCTCATCAGAGGTAGGAGAAATAACAGGTGTAACTGTGTCTTCAGGTTCCTTATCAAAGGCATGAGGAATCACAGGTGAAACAGTTTCAACAGGTGTCTCATAAGAGGTAGGGGCAATGACAGATGTAGTTCTGTCTTCAGGTGTTTCTTCGGAGGAAGGAGGAATGACAGGTGAAACAGTTTCTTCAGGTGCCTCATAAGAGGTAGGGGTAATGACAGGTGAAACGGTTTCTTTCGGTGCCTCATAAGAGGTAGGGGGAATGAAAGATGTAGTTATATCTTCAGGTGTTTCTTCAGAAGTAGGAGGAATGACAGGTGAAACTGTTTCTTCAGGTGCCTCATAAGAGGTAGCGGGAATGACAGATGATACAGTTTCTTCTCGTGCCTCATTAGAGGTAAGGGTAATGAAAGATGTAGTTCTATCTTCAGGTGTTTCTTCAGAAGCAGGAGGAATGACAGGTGAAACAGTTTCTTCAGGTGCCTCATAAGAGGTAGGGGGAATGACAGGTGAAACAGTTTCTTCTCGTGCCTCATAAGAGGTAGCGGGAATGACAGATGATACAGTTTGTTCTCTTGCCTCATCAGAGGTAGGGGTAATGACAGATGTAGTTCTATCTTCAGGTGTTTCTTCAGAAGTAGGAGGAAGGGCAGGTGAAACTGTTTCTTCAGGTGCCTCATAAGAGGTAGGGGGAATGACAGGTGAAACAGTTTCTTCTCGTGCCTGATCAGAGGTGGGGGGAATGACAGATGTAGTTATGTCTTCAGGTGTTTCCTCAGAGACAGGACAAATGACAGGTGTAACTTTGTCTTCAGGTACTTCCGTAGGGGCAAGTACAGATGTAGCCATTTCTTTAAAATCATCTTTAGAGTTCTCAAAGGAAGCAGGAATGAGAGTTGTAAATGAGTCTTCTAATTTCACCTCAGAGGCAGCAGGATTGACTAGGGTAAACAAGTCCTCAGGTGTCTCTTCAGTGGCAGCAGGAACAAAACCTGTAGCTGATTCTTCGGGGGCTTCCTTAGAGGTCACCACAGAAACAACAGCAGCAGCTGCAACAGAAGCTACAGCCGTGGCTGCAACCACAGCAGAAACCACATCCTTCTTCTCAACCTCTGTGGCTGCTATGTCTGCAGGCTGGGAGGCTTTAGGGCCACCCTTCAATGGCATTGGAGTGCTACTGCCAACTGACTTCTTTGGGCTGCTTGTTTTAGCACTGGGCTTGCTGCCTGTGGTCTTGGAGCTTGCACTGACCTCCTTGGAAGGTGTTCCTTTGCTCTCCTTGGGCTTACTAGTCTTAACATCTGCCGCCTTGGTGGAGGTGGTAGGCTTTTTGGAAGCTGATTCTGCCTTGGCAGTGGAGGCTGACTTAGGTGTGTCAGGTTTGGTGGTCTTGGCTGGTGCTGGCCGGGTGAGTGGAGAAGATGTGGGCTTCTTGGTTGCTGGAGTGGATGGCTGCTTACTGACATCTAATGAAAAAAGAATATAAAATTTCAAACTTAGTATCACAGCTTTAAATAGAATTTAAATAGTGTAAATACTGTAGACTGAAAGTATGTATTTTATGAAATCCTAATAAATATTTAAAACACAGTAAGAATGCTTCAAGGATTGCATCTGATCCATCTGAGCGAGCTCTTAGAAATCTTAAATTTCCTCCAGAGCGGAGAACGGCTTTCTGAAGAATCCGCTCCGCTCGCTCATTCCGCTCAGCGCCGCTCGCTCAACCCAGAATGCACTTTGGTGATTTGCTAGTTCTAGACAGTCTGTAAAATAGCTAATCACGAGTGGAGCAATAGGTCATGGAGTTCAAATATTGTTTTAGTGCAGTTGCAAGCCTTATATATAAATGCACAGAAAAATCAAAGTTAAGAACGAGCAGGGAGAAGAAATTGAAAGGGAGTGTGGTGAGACTCATAGATTCATATTGGAATCTAAAGCGGCACATTGGCAGAAAGCACGAGGATGTGCTACGCTAACATTGTGCAGCAAAAGGTGAACTATAGGCGTACGATAATAAATTAGATAAATAGGTAAGGTAGCTATTGTGTTGTACCTTGCTCTTTATATGCGAAAATTAGTTTTTATGTGCATATGATACGCCGTTTTCGCGTGCATATGATACGCACTTTATTGCGTGTAATACACACGCATCCCATAACACTAATCCTACCCAAACGTATGCTACATACGTACCCCACACCACTAATAAACCTACCCATG
Source organism: Rhinichthys klamathensis goyatoka (assembly GCF_029890125.1). NCBI lineage: Eukaryota > Metazoa > Chordata > Actinopteri > Cypriniformes > Leuciscidae > Rhinichthys > Rhinichthys klamathensis. Next base: position 1,105,082 of record NW_026606850.1, on the reverse strand, counting down.
CGTATCATATGCATGGAAAAACTAATTTTCGCATATAAATTGCACGATAAACACATTGCATGCTATAGAGATGCATTTAGTGTGACCGGGTTGCACGACGAAATTTCTTTCCCATTAATTTAAGAATGCACCCTCTCATTTAGGCTAAATCATGGCCACAAATTAAATTTGTTGTCTGGTTTTAGTAAATTATGGCCACATTGTTGAAGTAATTTATCCTCTCGTTTTATTAAAACACGGGAACTAATTATTACAACGTGGCCATGCACGATTTACTAAACCAGGCTAATGAATTATTATATAGTATATTGTGTGTTCGCTTTAATTAAAATGAGGAAACTAATTATTAAAACATGGTGGCGTTGGGTGGGAGTAATGGATTGTTAATTCGTTATGCAATCATCATATCAGTGCAACTAAAAATAATCTATATAGCCATAGCCAACACACAAATATTATTTATGGGCATGATAATCCAGATGCGTTTTGTGGAGTTCTTTATGCATTTCATCTTGTTTTTATTTATTTTTTATGTGCCTGTTTTGCAATGGCAGTTATGTTCACGTAAAATTGAATATACTTTTTCAGTTATTGCATTTTATAGGCAAGTTTGCTAAAGGGCAATGTCATGTTTTTTTAATTGATAAAGTTAATTTAATGCATTTAAATGAATTAAAGTACAGAATGTCATATCATAACTGATATTTATAATCCAACTATTAATACATTATTTCAAGAAATCCAATACAAACCGAAATCAATTAGCCTACTACAGAGAAATGTAATGTCGGAGCGGGATCTGAGCGGGATTTGTTTTACCGGTGAGCGTGAGCGTTTTGTGAGTGGAGCGTTTGCTTGGGCTGTGAGCGTCTGAGCGGAGCGCATATTGAGCGGAGCGTCACACCGCTCCGCTTCGCTCACATGCTCTGATCTGAACTACATGCATGCGTTTATTGTATTCCACGAGGTGCCCACCTTTCTTGACAGGTGTTGTGGTCTTAGGAGTCTGAGTGGGAGTGCGACCAGCAGGGGGTGCTGTGGTTTTAGCAGGAGAAGGTTTAGCAGTAGTAGATGGTGTCTTGGGTGTAGCAGTAGTTGGTCTGGATGTAGATGTCTTGCCGGCAGTTGTTGGGGTCGCAGGCTTAGGGGCAGCAGGTGAAGAACGAGCTGCAGGAGCAGAGCCAACTGACCTGTAGATAGCAGATGTGACAGAAGAAAGTTAAAAAATCATTACAGAGGAAGACCATGTCAAATCTTAATAACAGGTGTGGCGAGTCATTAAGGCATTTTTTAAAGGGATAGTTCACCCAAAAATGAAAATTCTGTCATCACTTACGCACCCTCATGTTGTTCCAAATCTGAATGAGTTTCTTTCTTCTGTTTTGTGTTCAACAGAAGAAAGAAACGAATACGGGTTTGGAACAACATGAGGGTAAGTCATGACAGAATTTTCATTTTTGGGTGAACTAACCCTTTAAGTCTGCTCCTAGCTAGCAAAATTTTGTGGTAGGAGACTTCAGTTGCGCTTTCATGTCCAGCTAGGACAAAGACCCCAGCAGTTAAACAGAAGAATGAAAGATCACACAGAGAAGTTATAATACTAGTTTGTATGAGAAAAATTCCATCTTCCTCTTCTTATGACATTTTAGTTGTGGGTGATGGGCCATGTATCCCATCTAGGGCAGTGACTCATTGGACAGAGGTTTGTTAGTCACAGCACAGAAGGCCAGGACAGGTAGCTCAGGAACACAACCTGGAGCAATGTTAATACTAGCAAAAACATTCTCTTCAAGACAACCCCTCCCCCAGTTATCTACCCACAATGCCTCTCTTCTACCCTGCGGTGCCTGACTCAGTGGTAGTACACGTGTTTTGCCCTGAGAAAGGGATCTAGTATCTGTCCACTCTGGTCTAGTATGAGTTAAACTCGGCACACGCCAGTGACTCAATACATGTCCAGGTCAGGTCTGAGTAAACTAACCTACATCCTGTGGGTCTGGCAGGAGCTTCTGATTTCCTCTGTCTACGCTCCACTGCATGTGTCTCTCCTGTTCTAAATAAAGAGCTGGAGAGCACGAGGCTGGGCGACAAGACACAGCGAGCACCATGTAAATCTTTCATTGTGATGACTAAAAATAAGCATGGAAATCCCACTCGGGAAAAGAGTATGCATCACGCTAAAATACATGCGCTATGCATTTCACATTTCATATAGGCAATGCACTTGCAGGGATGAGATGCTACATAATTCTGGTGTCCTACATATGGAGTATCAGGTGAGAGAGTGAGCGGGTGAGCAAAAGAGAGAGAGATCCAGCAGTGAAAGTTCTGGAACAAAGAGGGCAAGTCTATAAACAGATAAACCTGACAGAGAAAACCACACATGAATTAATGCAGTGCTGTGTTGTAGCTCCTCGACCTAGTTTCACTTTACAAAAACACCTACTTAAGCTCACAACCTGGATTAGTACATTAGTCTGTGAGCCAACTTGATATTTAGGCCTGTGAACAGTTCATAAAGAAGGTGTTCAGTTGTTTTTTAACCACATTTTCAGATTTAACAATTATAAAGGATGGCCAATATATTTAATAATATATAATAATCTATATTATTTAGTTGTCAATATAAAGTAGAAGCCATCATCATAAAAATCATAATTTTGTACTGGGTCTTTAATGCTTTTTCTCTCACACCGAGTCATCCCTTCATTGATTTTACCATCAAAAAGTCATACTTAGTAGACCATAGTAAAGACACACAGCAAGTGGGAATGAAAGAGTCATCATATAACAGGTAGAAAATAATGATTTAACAGAACATTAGGGAACAATTGTGACTAGTATAGGGAAGAATGCACTATGAGATGAGAAAGACTGCGAATGAGAGCTATAGAAAAAGAGAGCGAATGAGAGCTTCTATAAAAGTCTTCCTCTTAATCTCAAACATAAAACCGATATGTATAATCTACAGTGACAGGATGACTCGGTTTAGGAAGAGCGCTCGCAGAGATTAGCAGTAGCATCATTCTCTTGGAACATAAAAGACAGAGAATGAGTTCAAGAGAGTGCGGGACAGAGAAAGAGAAACAAACAACCTCTTTATAATACAATGAAAGAATACAGTGACTAGGAGCCGTCAAGCTCCAATAAGGACAATAACAACAGTTCATATGACTTGTGCACTATATTATTTGGGTCTTTTATGGCACATTTATAGCACATGTGTGGTACTTTATTGTCCTTTCGGGAACCTAACAGCCCTGGTCAAATAACAAAAAAAGGGGCTTTCCGCTGTCAAGATGGGCTTTTAATAAAACCTGGCTGTCTATGCAGCAGAAATATGAAGAAATTAAAATCGGTGCTACGTGACTAGAGAAAACTGAGAAAAAGGGCTGTGGTATTCTCTTTTACCAAAAACTTCAACACCCACAATGCACTTTGATGTTGGCACACCCCTCTGTCGATCCGACTGTCCGTGGGCAGGATTACAAAAATGTGGAAGATAAAGCTGTAGTTTTAACAAAAGCCCTGGAGCTGTCACAAGACATTTGCTGACAAATAAACAGTGCTTATAATATTGGTGCAGGTAATATTGAGAAAGAGTGAAGAACATTGTTCGTTTACATGCACTCTGTTGACAATCTGCAAGCTAATCATTTAATTTTCTGCAAAATGTAGAAAGTCATACTGGTTTGGAGGAACATTAGGGTGAGTAAATAATGTCATTGATTATCATCTTTGAGTAAACTGTTTCCCTAATAGAAAAGGCCATTATTTCCCATTTTATCTTCACTTGAGTGTAATTTGCCGTCAGATCTGTGTCATGGTTGGGGGCAAATACAATGCACATTAAAACCCCAAAATGCACCGAAGCTTAAAAACAATCCAAGCACATTGACACACATGCATTTGCGTGAATTGCTTCGAGCTAATGGCGCGCCATTCAAGCATTTTATAGATAGCACTTTAATGATTTGTGAGCGACGGGGGAAGCCTGGAGTCTTATTGGTTTATAACCACTGTTTAACTTGCTGTTATATTTGTGAGTGACAAAACTTCCCCTGAAGCCACAGCGGCAATGAGGAAGACGACCTCCTCCTGAGCCAGTGACTGGCAGACTATGGCTGATGAGATTTTAATAAGGCACTCTGGCCTGAAGGGACTCTTTAACCTCAATAAAGAGGTTCACGTCCCTTCAGGGTGAATCCCGGTGCATTAGTGAAGCTGTGATTCAGCAGCGTTTGATGAAATTGCGTCTACCTGCTGGCACTCACCTGCGTGTCAGTTTGCTGTGTTAGCTTGATAAAGGCCAAAAGTCGTTCATCTGAATAAAATTTTATTTATGTATTTTACCCCAACAGCAAAACTGGTCTGAGTCATAGATCGTAATGTGCACATCTGCAGTGATTTCTTGGCTTGCGGCAGCAAATATGCATCAAATCAAAGATGCCTGTAAACACAAACTCCTGCACTAACTAGACAGCACACGGAGCCATTTTGTTTTTGTTTAGGGCCTGTCCCAATACCTCCCCTTCCCCTAGATTTTTGCCCTAACCCTCGTTTTTGCGCGTTCTCGTGTAGGGGTAGGGTGTCCCAAAACTTTAGGGAACAAGGGGGAGTGCTATTCTTCCCTTAAAATCAACCCTCAAAACATAGTGAGGTCCGTTGCAGGCTTAAAACTAAGTGGGAGATGAAATTCCCCAGGATACCTTGTGAGCCGGCCAAATTTTTCAAACAAGATGGTGGACACCGCTGGATAGGAACAATTGAATTAAGTATATTTTCGCAAATAAGCATGTTAAAATTTCGAAATAGGTTGGAATATGTTAGTTTGATGCACATCCAATATAGACTGTTGAGTTTTGAACACTAATGTTTCAAAATATTTCACGAAGCTATCTGACGATGTTCATGATATCTGCCGAGTGCTTCGAGAGAGTCTCCCCATCAAATATACATCTGATCTGGGTAGTTAATCTAATTTTATTTTCGATTTCGATTTTGGCTTCCAAGGATTATAAAAAGATGATAAATGAGGTAAAACTATTAAAAACTAGCCACGTTCGTCTAGCGCATCATTTTTCCCTTCACAGCGCGCTGTCATCTCAAAAGAGCTATTAAAAGCACAATGATCCGCGCAAGAGACGTTGCCCCTGTTCCCATAGCGGTGCGAGTTTGGAACGGACTGCAACTAGACAAGCAAACCAATACTTTGGGTTTCATGTCCGTCTAAACGATCAAATACACACAAAAATATGGCAAAATGACTGAATGTAAATAGTAGTAGGCTACTACTGGTAGACACGTCGACACTGCACGTGATGTAGGTGAGCACGTTTGCTACGCTAATTTGCATATAGTGGTGTCCCATTTCATAGGGAAAGATCTTCACCCCCACTTCCCTCGTTGAGGGGACTTTACTGTCGAGGGCACTCAAAACCAAGTGGAAGTTTTAAGGGGGGAGAAATGGGACAGGGCCTTAGTGTCTTTCAGACTGTGCCCTACTGAAAAGACCATGTGACTTTCTTCTGTGGAAAACAAAAAGTAGCTATTTGAAGAATATCTTATAATAGAATATTTTATAATGCTTCCATTCAGTTTCATTAAACACCATTCTACAACATTCTTCCTTTTGTGTCCCTTGAAATAAAGTCATACAGATTTGAAATGACGTGAAATTAAGTAAATGAATATTTCATGTTGGCGGGAACGATATATGCTTTTAAAATTCGAGGAAAGGAAACTATTTAAACATAATCAGCTCAGGCCACTGAGTCTCACAGCTAGACTGAATAGTGAAGACAAATGTGCATGTCCAGAAAACAGCCATGTCAAACTGCAGGAGCAGGACACCAGTGAACGGCACAGCCTAGAAAGATGCCGAAATCAGACAAGCGAAGAACACGTAAGCGCTGCAGCAAACTCAGAATCACTGAAGTGTTGTAAAGCATCCATCAAGTTGGCTGTTGGGCACTCAGAGACACGCACGCTCCATTTGGAGATTAGGTGCAGTGGCTGCAATAAAACATCTCTCGGGAGAACTAAACTCCAATGAACGAGAGCAAGACGGACAAAGAACGAGAGAAATTAATTTATGAGAAATGGTTTAGCAACAGACGCACCCTTTACCGACTAGCCCATAGCTCTTACATCAGTATGACATCATCATCAGGAAAGAGCTCATCCATTAAGGTTGAGTTACGACATAAATCAAAACTGATTCATATTCCTGGCCAGTTCTTTCATGTCTGCACTACACTTGTGCAACTAGCATGACTTGCATTCGTTCAACGCTGTTCGAACACGACCCCTTCAAACTGCTGTTTTTTCTTCATGTTTTCTTAATACTTGCTCCCTTTATCTCAGCCTGAAAAGTGTAGAATATTGTAGCACTATTTAGTTCAGCAGTCCAACTGCAACATTGAAGAATGCTTTGGAAACAGGTTTTTTTTTTGTAGAAACTGCAATCCTACATATTTTATGTAGCAATGTAAAGGTTTTAGGTGGCAAGAATACACCTTTAATGCCAACGGCATATTTTATTTATTTAAAATCCAGTAGGTACAGTAGATGCAGAATTCCCTGTACAACCTCTTCTGCTGAAGGCGTATATGCACACTACGCAAACATTCTTCACACACACACACACAAATGCAAAAAAAATTGTGCTGTGCCCCAAAACTAAGTCATATATTACTGGACTGTGAAGCAAATGTTAAATTAATATAAAGGCACTGCCCTCAAAAAAAAAGTTTTGCTATGCTGCTCAACTGCACAAATTTCATCTTCGTTGGCCTGAGGTAGAATTAAATACCTGTTAGATCGAAGATGCCCACAGGGTCAAAATAACGATACAAACACAAACTCCTGCACTAATTGGACAACAGAGGCCTTTTTGCTGCCATTTAGTGTTTGAGCTTACAGTCATAATGAGGCAGAGACAGAAAACAAAGGCTCAGGGTGGATTCCCCAGATTATCTTTCCTAAACCCAGTGCTGGAATATACTGCAGTGCTAATAGTGTCATTTACACGGTCTTTCCTTTTCAAGCAGCATGTGATGTAATCTGTGTTTGAGACAGCAGCTTTCTTTCTCTATCTTGAAATAAACGTCCTGTTCAGCTGTATGATGAGTCATGGCAGAGCTCTGTTTTTGACTTTTTATAGCATGAATATCAATAACATCTTTGATCAAATTAATCATACAAATTGTAGGCAACTTTTTACTGTCTTTAGTTGTCACCTTTGCTAGGTTACTCATAATTCTTTTCTTTTTTTTAATGATTCAAGGCTACTAACTAACTAAAACAGCAATTAATTATAGAGCTGCTTGGAACAATAACCTAAACCCTCCAAAAGAGAACTTTGACAGACCCACTTTTGTCCTTACTTTAAAAGCACTGGGGGAAAAACACTACAAACCTCTTTAAGGAAAAGAAGGTAATCAATGTCTGTCAAAATCTAAGGAGATCTGCAAAAATGTATGTATATTACATTACAAGAGTTCACATGTTACAAAATTCACACAAACATTTTTCCCCCACCCACACATAACATCATGAGTCTGAGCTCCTTTACAGGCCTCAGGATGTCCCTCATTGCCTCTATAAACAAGTAACAAAAAACTGTTCATGGCTGTCTGCAGGCATCTCAAAACGGCTCCAGTGAGCTCAATGTTATGATTCCCAGCATGACTAAGATTGTATCCCTGCATGATAATAACCATCCTAACATCTCTCTGCATCTGTCCTGGATATAGGGAGATCTGCATTATATCAGCATCTCGTTGTGTGAAACTGTCGAGACTAGTCTAAACTTTCTCTCAATCGTGAAAGAGTTCCCCCTCACAGTTTTTTTGTAATCAGGAATTTGAGGACTATGCCAGTTAATTTCCAAGCAAATAAAATTCTTTCCTGTTCAGGCTTAGATTTGATGCCTAATACTTTAAGTATTCAGTGAATGAAGAGTAGTGATTGTGAGAGATGTGGGCTGCAACGTGAGCTGAATGAGTAATGCCTGAAGGACTTTGGAAGAGAATGAACTACTGCAATGGCCCACATTGCGGAATTCTAATCTACAAAACATGGGCTGGGAGCTCAACCAATGAGACGCCTACCTGGTTGTCTTGGCGACGGGTGGCCTATCAGGTTTGGGAGAGCCAGTGGTGCCGGTCTTGGTGGTGGATGCAGTGGCGGGCCTTGAAGCTGGAGCTAGAGTGAAGGATGTTTAAGAGCATTGAACAACAAGACAAATACAGACCAGAATACATACATACTCTGTACATACCATAATTAATTTCATGAAAAAAAAAATATATCAGGGGTCTCCAACCAAACTTCTGGAGAGCTAAAGTTCAAATACACCTGAACCAGCTAATCAAGGTTTTCAAGGTTACTTGGAAATTACAGACAGGTGTGTTGGAGCAGGGCTGGAAATCTGCAGGACTCCAGAGCTAGTTCGAAATCGCACCCTGTACCCTGATTCACTATTCCCAACATTACTCCACTAATATAGTCCACTTGAAGGAGTGAATGAAAATGAGTGAGTGAATTCAGAAACTGAGTCCGCCGCTTTTGCATAGTTCGTGCTTGCTGTTTAATAATCATTTGAAACTTAGCAAGCTGGCAGCTCTAGTAGTTAGATGAAAATATTTATCTTGAACTCTGTCATGGAAACAAGCATGTATAAACCTTAATTAAACAATTTAATAGTCAATTATATTATGCCTGAATTTATACGATATTAAGCTGTACCCACATTGGACCAGCGGTTTGGAAAATGGATGTATGATTCAAGACGTAGGAATTAATTTGGCACAACCCTCACAGTGCATTATGGGTATTATCTAGATGTTGAGTGTACATCAGTAGTACACTCGTTATTGCGGTGCATTATGTGATTGAATGAGTCCACTCGATAATGTCGACGATGGTTTCGGACCCTATTTAAGGGTATAGGGGGTGATTTTGGACACAGCCCAGCTCTCCAGGAGAAGGGTTGGAGACACCTGGCCTTCACTGAACTTCAAGAATCAAGAAGCTCAGATGATTCTTCTGACTTACCTGTAGTTTTTGGTTTAGACTTCAGGCCATTAGCTGATGCAGCAGGGGCTTTCTTGATGGGCTGCGCTGTCCCTGTTGTCTTCACGCCATTGGCTGGAGTACTGGCAGGTCTCGCCATCCCCATTGGCTTCTTCTCAGCCACCTTGGTAGGGGTCTTGGTTGTGGGTGCAGTAGTGGAGCCAACTGGTTTTTTAGAAGCAGAAGTGGTAGAGGTTTTCTTCTCCGGGCCTCCTGTTGTGGTCTTTTTGGTGACACCATTAGCTTGCGACTTCTGTGCCCCGTTTGTTAGACGGCTTTGAGCAGTGGTGGGACGGGAGCTGGTCGTGGATGCCTTGATACCAGCGGTGGGTGCCTTTGCTTTGGCAGGAGCCTTCGTCTTAGCTTGGGGGTCTGCAGGCTTGTCCTTTCCAGTCTTATTGGTTGCAGAAAGTGCCTCTGTTGGCTGTGGTTCACCTTCTGTTTGCATTGTGGGCAAAGCCTGGTCCTGAGCTTCACCCACTGGCGCCACCTCGATCGCAGGACCTGCATTTAATGCTTCCATTGGCTCCATTGTTGCTGTGTCAACACCATCCGGTTTCATCTTGTCCTAGTCCTGGAGGTCCGTCTCAGCAGGAGAGAAATCAGGAACCCAGGACTCAGTGCACTAGTTGGAGTCTACTGCTATCAGTCGGCCTAAGATTGACCTGAAAACAAAAGCAACAAAAGAGTTATAGTCGGATTTGAGACTTCAGACAATAAAAAACAAGTCTGGGCAAGACAGAAATCTGTACCCCCTCTCACTGGCGGACGGACCTAAGAGAACAATCAGATAAAGAGTCAGGTTTGGTTAGCATGCAAATGCTTGAAGAAACGCTTAAGAAAGAGATTAGGAATGAGGTAAATAGCCTGCTGTGCCGAGGGAAAACAACAGCTGATTCAGAGCTTGTGGATCTGTTTAAACTGTAACCGAACGGAACTAAAGCCACACAAGATGATGTTTCCAGCTATTAGGAGTGATGGTTGGCATAAGATTACAGCTGTCATTAATATAGTTTTACATTTGGCAAGACATCCATCATAAGATTATTTTGGTGCAATTTCTTGTGTAAAAAATATCTGGGTGGGGGGATTTCTAATTGCTAACTACTAGCAGCAGCAATGCCAGATGCATTACCCACAATGCCTCACTGACGCAGATGTTGTTTGCATGATTTAAGAGCAGCAGCTCCACAGCAAAGTTCATCCAGTGGAAGAGGCCAACGAGAGGAAGTGGCTTGGCTCAAATGAGCATGGGAAAAAAATTACTGAGTAAGAGTAACACTGAAAACGCACACACTCATCTCACTCACGCACACACTCAGGCGGACATCAGTGTCACCGGACACCTCGGCCTTATTATATTCCAGAATCTTCCAGTTTTTTTCTGAGGTCGACATTCATTCCTCCACCCCTCAGACTCATTCTGCCCATTACAAAATCTCCTCAGTTAGTCCTCACACAGATGGTCCAGGCAGCTGAGCATCCCAAATGAGAGAAACTTGGGGGAGGGGGACAGAGACAGTAATGGAAAAGAGAGAGAAAGCCCCGGGGGAAAGAACCCAATTCATATATGCTGCCAGATATGAGAAAATAGACATGAAAAGATATATTATGTCTTAGACAGAGATCTATCTATGGCCATCGGTTACTGATAGGAATTGTGCACTTGATGACATTAACAATGACCACACATTGACTTGAAAGCAACTGTTCACATGGCAAATGAACAATAGAGACAATTTTTCAGACCTGCAGATTGTTCACTTTGTTCCAAAACAGGGACTTAAATTGTTACAATGACACATTCTTCTTGGTTTGATTCGGTTTTCAACTGCAATGCTCAGAATCAGACAGTGCTGCTTTTTACACACCAAATTTCCCATTATGATAGTTTGGTCCGTTGGGGGTTGGTGTGCTTTCTCACCAAAAGTGAACCACTACAGTGTTCATTTTCAATTAGGCCGGGACGACCATGTTCAGGCAATCTCGGACTGATAATTTTGGTACGGATCCGAGTGCAATTGCCATGTTATTAGATGCCTAAATGAACCCAACTACGCAATCACAAAAAGTAACTATATGGGCGGATTAAATAATGCTTTAGTTTGTAATGAAGAACATCAAAGATTTTAGCTTTATAAACAAACTCAACCACATGCAACATCGCTTCCACCTCAGAGAGCTTAAGGGCTGTTTTCCCTGATGAAAAACACCTCCTCTAGATCACATCTCTCTATTTTAATGTTGCTTATAAATACAGGCTTTGTTGCATCCGCTCTACCCCTTCTGACTGTTTTTCTCTTGCTATTGATCCAGTTAGGAATGATAAATGAGAATCAGATGTGAGAACGTCAGGTGGTGGAGAGCTGAAGAGGTTAGAGGAGTGAAACCGCCTCCTTCCGAGAGGAAAACACACTCACCATCACATGGCCTTACGACCTTAATGATCCTGCTGAGGGATATAGACAGCTTCCTCTACATGTAAACAAAAGTGACCCGGGGGGTCAGAAGCCTATGCTGTCCATCTAATTATGGGGGGAGGACCTCTTCTGACTTCTGATGACCTACAAAGTGGCTGATTTCGACAGGCAAGTATGAAAAAATTAGACTGATAAAAAGTAAAAGTTTAATCTCTTATCTGAATAAAAAAAATTAAATCATATTTATTTTTATCATCCCTCAATAGCTCATTTTTTATTGAAGAACATACAGTTCTTGAAACTTCTGAAATCCCCAAATTAATCGTGGTTAATGTGTCAGCGCTCCCAGATTGTGTTAATAAATTTAAAAACAAGGAGCTTTGTCATAATTACTGCAGAAATACCCAATGTGTCTATAGGTGTATTAAATAAATAGGGGGCCTACATGGTGGAGGCCTTCGAATATTGTGTTGGAAAATGGGGGGCCTTTGAGTAAAAATAATGATGTGCTACAAAATCTTTGTGATAAACACACTGTCATTTAATATTAAACCCAGCTCTAGGGAGCACGAGATGGAGAGAAAACGACCAGAAAAGGTAAATATGGTGGCTTTGTGACCTTACAAACATAAGACCCATCGTACCTACAAACCGTCTTACGCACAAACCCTCTTACCGACACTCCGTCACTCTCAGGGACGAACCTGCACACGCCTCGTGCTTAATGCCTCATCCAATTATCGTAACCAATCCCTGTGCAGGATCCTAATGCTCCTGAAGGGATGACTCCACTCTTAACAGCAGCCGGGCGAGAAGCACTCATCCCCTATAGACCCACATATGATGTAAACAAACACTGCATACACATACACATACACGTTGCATACCTTCTAGAAGCAGTGTTTTTGGCAGGTCTCCAGCGACGGCGCATCAGTCTTTTAATTGTCCCGCCGCTGAACCGCAGATCACTCTCATGCAAATCAGGTCATCGCCGCATTGTAACGGCAAAATGCACTTTGGCCTCTTTATCTGAGGGCAATGCACAACACAGCCATGTGCATGCATGCATGCATAAATGCATTTCTAAGTACTGCATTGTGCCTTAAAAAGTCCCCTGTGTGCAAAGCTCGCTTCTCACAATCAGCTAACCACTGCGGCACAGCAGGTGCTAACAGGCTAATGCCATCTTAGCTTTAGCCACTCCGGGCCAAACCCACATGTCTAAAAACTGAAGATCAAGAATACTGCAAAAAATCTGAATAGCTCACAATAGGAAATGTTTTTACCCCCCTTGAATCGCAATCAATGGAGAGATTGTGAGAGATGAAGCACAAATTTGCACACCGCCGAGATGCTGCATGAATCGCATGGCTTCTCCCGGCCCGTTTGCATGCACTGGGGACATCGTTGCTGGCGGCGGGCCTCTGATTTGGCGTATACTCAGAGGGCTGACTAATTTGCCACAGTTTAGGATTTCACATATCAAATCTGTCCAGCCAATTCTCCATTGTGCCTCCGCTCAGATAATAGACACTTAAAAATGTGTAAGGTTTTTCATGCATTTGAATTCCATATTTTCCATATATTTGGCACACACAGTTTTAACTAATAAATGAACTTATAACTAATAAAACTAACTTATAAACTTAATGTGATAATATATATCGAAACGTACAATTTCTCCAACGCAAATATGCCATGATTTTTTAAGTGCAGAAATGTATGTGTGACTGACAATGCATCACATTTAGATTATTAGTTTTTATTAAAAAACATGTAATGAAAATGGATGGATTTTTTTATATGAAATTCAAATTAAATCTTATATTTAGGCCTAAGTATTTTTATTTTGAGAACAGCATCTTTATGCACCCCCCACCCCGTCCGTCCAACCCCCCACCGCGTGCCCTCCGGAGGTTGCAGAAGTGTCCCTCAACCCCTGTCTATCAGTCTAATACAAGGGAACACTGGCTCTATTCAGAAAGGACCTCCACAAACAGGGGCACCGGGGCTCCTCGTCGGGGCGGGGCGGGAAAAGGGCAGTTTGCTGGTTAAGAAACACGCTAGTCTGAAGACTAAAAGGTCAAAGGGTTTTGAGTGAGAATCTGTAATCAAATTGATCAGCCATCTTCTGAGCATTCAGAATAAAGCAAGGATAAAACATCACCTCAAATCTCATATGCTAATCAAATCCATGTAAAGCCACAGCAGGGAAGAACCGTATACTGTAACTCTATAAATTGATTTACAGGGCACATTAGTGGTAAAAAATCAAATGTATGACAATTTCTATGTAAATTGATAGCTATGCTCACTGTTAGTTATTGAAGAGGTTTTTGTTTCCTCCTTCAAATATGAGCAAAACAAAACACCTCATTAATTTTTTTACGAACATTCTTTCTCCATTTAATAATTTTTTATAATCTTATGACCCCAGTCTAAATTAAAGAGTTATTAAATTAAATTAAACAACAACAAAAAATATTGTTTAGTATTACAATTTTTCTGAAACGTTACATTGAAGTATGCAAATGAGGCATCTAATTAAATATGCACTAATTTGCATACATTTTCCAAAACAGAAATCATTGAAAGCCAGGTTTAAAATTTTTGTTTAATTTTTCCGATATCAGAAAATTCAATCAATGGCCAGAAAAAAATATATATTCACCATGTTTTTAGCAATAAAACGTTCATTGCTAACATTATTCACTAAACAGTACTTCAATCCCTCCATTCATCATATAATGCTAGCCTTCTCTACAGCGGCACAAGCAAAAGACTGACTCAAGGTGTGACTGAGGCCTGTGTCACAGAACCGCTTTCATGAGTCCATGAATAGTCCATGAATAGTCTATTGGACGTTGGTGTCCATAACACAAACACAATTACATAATAGCACTCAAGAGCGGACGGCGTCTTAGACGCATCTGTGTGGAGATACTGGTTCCCTCTCTATATGCCAATCACATGACTCACTGACTGAGCCCATTATACAGCACACACGCCGAGATGAAGTTGGACGGCCCGAGGTGCATTGCAATGAAACAAGTCACCAAAGAAGGGATTGTTGGGGTGGTGGCCCTCGCGGAGGAGTGAAAAGAGGATAGAAACACAAGGAGGCGCATGACAGGACCGCTGCTGTCCAAGCTGACAAAAGCCACTATACTGCCCCCGCTGTGGAGATTGCGATCGCGGCCAGCGCATTCCCAAAACACCCTTGGCCAAAGGTTGGGAAGCCGCTCTGTCCAACACACAAAAACAAACAGATCTGCCCATTCAATGGTACAATCCGCAATCAGACCGAGGAAAGGAAGGTAGTGACGTCAGGCTGTAAGAAACCACTTTGAGACCATTACCCTCAGGGGACTTGATGGAAACAAAACCAATGGTTAACCGAGACTAAACTAGCTGTGATTGAAGAAGCTTTTCCTGCCTGAGGCACCAATTACTCCTGTGGCAGACACCTGGACAGTATCCAGGTGACGGAGAGGTAATCCCTGTACTGTAAGGAAGATTTACGTAAGGTTTCTGGAACATGTGCTATGCCTGGGAGTGAGACACTCCACGATTGTCTGAGATGCAACAGATTAGTGACCTACAAAGGGACACTTATAGGCCGTTTGCGCTGGATGTGTGCTTGCGTTCTGTCTGTTTTGTACTGAGATCCTAAAGGGGACATTGTGATGGAAAAAGCTATTGTGTTTTCCCCCTCCCCCCTCCCCCCTTGAAACTTTGCACTCTCTTACTAAACTTTTTCATTACTGCCAAGAAACTTTGTGTTTGCACGCAAAATTTTGCCTTTCCCCAAGAAATTGTACGTTAACTTGCAAAACCTAAAAGAACCCCAAGAAACTTTGCATTTCTCTCCCTTTCAAAATCCCTAGAGGGGACATTGTGATGGAAAAAGCTATTGTGTTTGCTCGCCCAAACTATTGTGCTCTATTACAAAACTTTTGACTTCCCCCAAGAAACTTTGAGTTTGTGCGCAAAACTTTTGCCTTCACGCAAGAAACTTTGTTTTCTCGCAAACTTTTGCGCTTTCTTGCTAAATATTTGCCTTAACCCATGAAATTTTGCATTCTTTTGCAAAACTTTTCCCTTCCCCCAAGAAATTGTACGTTAACTTGCAAAACATTAGTATTCTTTGCAAGCAAACAAAAAGTTTATTGGTGGAGCGCAAAACAATTGCGAGCAAACTCAAGAGCATTGGAATACAATCTCATATTTTTCCATCACCATGTGCCCTTAGTTTTGACTGTAGGTTCAATGTACACCACCAACCAGCTTTTAGTGATTTGTGAATACAGAACAATGCAAAATCAAAATGTTGAATTTTTTGGGGTTCCTGCATAATTCGCCATTTAACCTCTATATAATTGCAAAAATGCAGTATTACTTAAAGTTATTTACACATTAGTGTGATAAAGAAACATACATGAATAAAAAAAAATTATGTTTGATTTAAAAAATAGTCTTTAAATGCAAAAAGTTTTAAAAAATAGACATTCTATCTACATATAGGTTGTTGTTTTTTTCAATTGTATAGCTAGCATCATAAATAATAAGGCATTCTACAAAATTCTGGCATTTACCGCCACAAAATCAGTGATTTTGATTTTTTTTTTTAATTGTGAATTCCCGGCTGAACTGAATGTCAGATATATTTTTGTGCATCTCCTACCATAAAAGTCACGCTTTTAAGATGGCATAGCAAATGAATAACTTGTCTGTTCTACTGTATGTTGCTTCAGTCTGTCTTGTGGCTTGTGAACATGAACGCATCGGTTGTAAAAGGCCCTTAAAACAACACTGTAATTTGCAGAAATTCAATAAAACTGTTCAAATAAAAAAAACTGGAAATTGTGCATCCGTCTGACACACAACGCCAGAGAAGGTTCACATGACCAGCACCGCTGTCGCAAACCAGCGGCGGACCAACTCGGTCCCCTGGGGACAGGGAGATTAACACATGACAGAGCTTGTTAACTTGGGACAAAGCATGATGCTAATCCAGTGCGATCCTCCGATGGACACCCGCACAACGGGATGCACACAGGACACGGGCCAGATATGTGCGCCAGCATGTGTACCATGCCACCTGGCGAAGAGAATTAGAGGAGAAATTATGAGATAAGATGAGATGAGAAGGATATTGATCAGAAAGAGAAAGTGCAGTGGTCCCAGCACAGATGGGAAGTGCATTAGCAGAACATGTGGACATTCTGAAATTGGGAGGTTTGGGCGCAAGGGGGCCTTTTGACTAATTTGTAATTTGAGGAGCTGCTCGATTCTATTATCTTCAGTGAGCGCAAAAAAAAAAAAGCTAAAGAGCCAAATTACATAAGAGCTGATAAAGTCCAGCTGGTGGGGGGTTCGATCAATGGCATCTGATAGTGTGTGTTTGTTTGGGACAGCATGGCCACAAACGTCATCTGCACTGGACAATAAACGTGCCCTTCAGCAAACAGGAGGAAGTGACACTCACACCACAGGAAATGACTGTACCTATAAGAGGATTATCCTTCTGTTCACAGCTGACCGGCACCTTCCAGATGGACTCTGAGCCTCTGTTCTGACTCAACAAATAAAACTTTATAACATGCCCGTTGGAGAAATGCAAATCTTCATGAAGCTGTATACAACCAAACATTGATCTCAGCTGGTAAATCCAAAGGTTGCTGGTACAAAATCCTGCAAAAGCGATTCTCCTTTTACTGTTGTGGCTTTGAGCAAAAATATTCACCCCCTGGTTGCTCGAAACAGACTGTTTTTGTGCTACAATACGTTGTAAGCTGCTTAGGATAAAACTCTTCTAAATAATAATAATATATATATAAATGTAATTCCTCTGGTTGTTTCATGCAACTATCAACCTCTCAGATGTCTCTCATACTATTAGAAATAAAATACTATAATTACAATATTTCACTAAAATATGGTTCCATTGTTAACATTAGTTTACTACATTAGAAAAAAACCATTTACTAATTTTAGTTCATTTTGATTTCAATTGACAAACAAAAGTAACTAGTATAAATAACAATGGACAGTTGTGTATTTATTAACAAAGATTAATAAATACTGCAACAAATGTGTTACTTGGTAATTTAATATTAGTTAATGCACTAATGGGACCTTATTGTAAAATCTTACCAAGAATCACGTGGACAGCTGCTCAGATCATGATCTTGAAATAATTTGATGAGAAACGTTTGAGTTCATAATGCTTTGGCATCTTGAGCACAATTTGAGACATTGAGATCCCTTCTGAAACTCTAGAGAAGCCTATGAGATTACTGGACTATTTTTCCTCAAACAACTGCAATAACATAGATTGATATAAAAAAAGCAGACATATATTGAAGACCAGAATATTACAGAAAATTGAGATGCAACCACCCAAAACACACAATGCTTGCAAAGCGTTGTTCATAAAACTCAAGTTTATTTTTACTCGGATACAACCAAGTTAGATGTTATGAACACTTTAAGCTGGATGCTGAATGAAAATAAGCCTCATACCTTATAAACTAGGTTGACATTTTCCACTGCATGGAGGCCAACGGCATCAAGACACCTAGTTTTCAGGATTATTTTAATATGTACTTTCAGACACTGCATGTGAACTATAACCTTTATAAATGCAGCGGGGTCAATACATCCATTAGTAAATTGCCGCACCCCATGAAATCTGTGACACTCTTAAAGACGCCATTTACTGAGTGACATCTGCCAAGACCAGAACAAAGGATATTGAACCAAATGCATCAAGACAGGACTGCATGTCTGCTCTGATATAGTGTTGCCTCAGACAGAGATTAACACAGCAAGAGTGCTACAACTGCACAGCAGACATGTTTACAGAAAGCTGAACCGTTACCACAAAACACCCCCCAAAAAAGCACTCCGAACCCTGCAGAATACCATAGCTGCAACACAATATCCCATCCAAACTGAGCCAACTGTCCTCTGACAACTGCTCAGCCCCAGTGCTATCTTTACCGGAGGAGGGAGAATTATCAGAAAACGACAGATGACACAGGAAAACCACTGTGACTTCCTCTTGGGACAACAGTAAGTGTTCACTACACTTTAAAATATAAAGGCTACAAAAGAGTGTTTTCGTATGCAATAGATGAACCATTAGAAATTTTAAGGTGGCATAGTTAAACGTTACTACATGCACTTAGTATAGTAATAACAGTAAATTATGTAAACAGAAAAATATTATATTATTTACTCTATAGAAAGTTCATGTAGTTTATTAATAATACTACTCAGTACTTATTTGAGTAAGTACAATGTAACTACGTCACCTTAAAACAAAGTGTAACCGAACCATTTTTGGTTCCTAAAAGAACAGAACGTTAAGAATCTAAAGAACCATATAGAACCTTCGGATTGTTCCATGGATGTTAAGCCCCGGACGCACCAAGACGATGTCCAAGAACTAGCGGTGACGAAAGCTGGTTGTGTTGTCGCCTCTCGCCGGCTGTGTCTCGGCCAAAAAGCTGCGCTTGAACACGTCAAAAGGACTAAAGGCGACTGTAAACTAGCATGTGCGAAAATAACTGTCTATATCAGCAGGTATCAATAGTCTATTTGCGTCATTCAAAAAGGGAAAGCGAAACTAGGACTTCAGATATACAAACCCTAAACAAAGCAGCGTTTGCTTACCATTTTGAATATCAATCCCGCTGATCACTTCATTCCAGTCGGCTCATGTTATTACGAAGCATTCGAATGCTCTGGTAAGATGATAAAATCATAACAGCCTTCTGTCTGTACCGTCTTCACTCCTTTGCTCGCTTTCATCACTTTCGATTTTATTCTCGTTCTCTAAGCTGAACAGCCAATCAGAGTTCTCTCTCTCACTGATGGCCCGACGCCAATTCTACATGTTCAATCGGAACAAAAAAAACAAGATGGCGTCCGACTAGAGCCAACAGTGCGGAACACAAGGAAAAACTAAGCCGACCATCGCTTAAAGACGTTCCCCGAATGTTGGCTTGGTGTGTCCTAAAGCTCCGCCCCCTATGCTATAAATACCACCTGACCTAAGCGACCGTTGACACGTCACAGAGCAATATGGGTTGGAGATGTGAGTTCAGTTCCTCAAACGCTTGAGTTTTATTTCGTTTTCCAACTGTACGTTGGTTAAGAATGAAATGGCTAGAATTTATTCACACCTCTTCTTATTGAATCCAACGTATAATCAGCGCTCGGATTCGCTTCCATGGTGCCGTGAAGTAGGACTTGCAGTCTGTGAGGTAAACTGAACGCTATTGGCTATTTGAAAAGGGGGAGGGGCCATTCAATATGTCCCACCTCAGCTTCCTGTTTCAGTGGAAAACGTCAACGCATCATACAAAGCTGCACGTTCCAAGGCACATCAGTGGAACCTTAAAGGTTATTCAGGGAACCAACGTTGCCAATAAGAACCTTTATTTTTAAGTGTACAGTGAGCAAGCAAATGTTGGTGGGCCAGATTACGCATATTAGTCACATTATCTTATGTCACTTTAGATATTCTTAAACAAGGATCTGACCTTTCTGATGTCATTTGCTGTAAATTATTCTCTAGCAATCCCCCCCCACCCCACACACCCACCCCCGTTCCTCATACAGTCACACTACCCATCATGCCATGACACATTTGTAATTGCTGGCAATGCCGACCCCCCAAGAGCCTAATCCCTGTAGGCCGGAGTTAGACAGCCACAGCATTGTATCGGGATCATAATATGACAGAACAATGACACTGGAACAAAAATGGATCTGAAATAATTAGAGATTTGACCTTGCATATTCTGAATTCATATACACTGACATCTTAAAATAGTCTGTATTACTAGAATAGTTGAATCCTCCCTAAAATTATATACAATATCCCAAACAAAAGCAGAAGAGATAGATCTGGAGCCGTGAGATGAAGGCCACAGGGGGCCGGGGCATCCGTCTTAAACCTTTTGTTTGCAGAGAGGAGAGAAGGGAACTATTAAGCAAGACAATAGGATGAACTGACTTACAAAGCCAAGATTTAGCAGCATGAAGAAGCCAAACCAACCTGCACCTGCTGCGAAACGCTTCATTTTGACTCGAGTTGCGTAGGGATATGAGAAGAAAGCAACGCCAAGAAACCACCCTGTTGATTTTCACTGGCCCTAAACAATGAAAATACCAACATAGAGCGAAAAAATACCCCTGGCCTGTGCAAAGAGTTCATCCGGCATCCTCTCTAAACTCAAAGTACATTTCTAAAAAAAAGAACGCAGTCAGATTAATCGCTCCTGGTTGTTTTTTATTATGCAGAAATATCAATACTTCACAGTAGGCGATTGGATGATATCGAGCTACTGGTTGTTAACTGTGGTCTGTATCTCGTATAAATGAACAGGGTGTAGACAGATAAACTGCACCAGCGGGCGTGTATTTTCGAAGGTTGGGTAATTAATTCCTGCGGTATCATTACACTCATGATGGTTCCATGAAACACCTTTAACATCCATGGGATCTTTCCACTGCACAAAAGGCTCTTTATAGTGGAAAAGGATTCGTTAGATGTTAAAAATGTTCCTCAAACTAAGAAAAGAATGGTTATTTTATAGGCTATGCAATGTTCTTTGGGGAACTAAAAAAGGTTCTATGGAATCACTGCAAGAAACTCCCCATTGGAACCTTTATTTTTAAGCCTGCATGAGGTCATTACATTGAGTTTTGTTTTACACATAGGCCTATACTTGTATGGATTAAATATGTGAATATATATTTACATTCTGATACGATCCAGTATAATAAAGCCTTCATATACCGGCACATTCAGTCTCTGTATTACATTGTAAATGGACTGGTAGCCTACGGTTTTTATACTTAATTATACGCCTATAGACCGAAGAATAGACCGGCTCATATAGTATGTACCGGGTGTGTGTGAATATATTGTGTATGAAGCGGGTGTGTGAATGTATTGTATGAGGAGCGGGCGGGTGGAGGAGGCGTAGAACAAAAGAGCTCGAGCAAACGGACGAGCGGAAAGTTTCACTGCATCTGTTACACACCAAAAAAATATAACACTTATGAAAACTGTATTATAATTTCTTCATCATCATCTGTCAGCCCTATATGTGTTTTCTGAAGGACTGTCCGTGATTAAATTCGGCCACAGCACGAGTGGGTTTGGCGTCACCGCCCAGACATCCACCATTTAAACGGGCTGAATGGATGGACAAGGCAACAGTAAATAAAAGAAGGCAATATATGCCGTTTAGCACGCAATAAAACAGCTAAATCAACCAAATAGGTTGCGTGCGATAGATTTAACCCTATAAATCAAACCGGTGTGAAACCTGATCGCTTCAGTGGCATTTGCATCTTATGATCTCATTTAGGCGATTCCGCCGGCACTTCCATTATAATGACCGATGTGAACAAGAACTCATAAATATTCATTTACATATCAATGCATTCAGTCGTAAATCATGCTGTTGAATGAAATGCGTCTGTTAAATTGACACTGACATTTATTAATTCGTTCTGGCACAGTGAAAAATGCTTTTAATGAACCACCGCTTGTTTCTAGGGTGGAATCTTACCGAATTTGAAAGCGCTTTTCCTCTAGCAACGCCCAGTCGGTACTCGCGTGTCCTCCCGTTTCTTTCCGAGCGGGACGCCGGTGGTCAGCGATGTGAATCGAGACGAAACCGGCAACAAATGTTGAGATATAAACCAGTAGAGTGAGGCTCTGACGGAGACTGTGTGAAGCTCACTGACTGACTGACTGTCTACCGGCTAGAAAGAGATGCGCGCGTCTCCTCCTGGCAGCAGAGAATGAAACGACGCTTGGCGATCCGCGCACGCACGCGCACACGGTACCGGGCGAGAGAGAGAAAGCATTGAAAAGGATGAAAAGCGCAAGCGGCTTCGGTTTCTCCCGCCAGTGACCAATCAGCGCTCAGACTGAGATTTATGCAAATGAGGGATGATGTCATCGCACAGGCCACCCCGCGTTCTTTCTTTCTCCCGTTCTTTACGCGCCATATCCCTCTTCTTTTCTTTGGCCCTGGACCCCAATGCGAGCCCCTGCCCCCCATGCCCGCGTTCCCGCCGTTTCTTTACACTTTCACTTGTGCACACAGAGAGACACACACACACACACACTCACACAGGGCTTGGTTCATATCAGTAAATAAAACTTAAAAGCAATAAAAAAACTAATAAAAAATGACAAAACACACATTTACTAACACTTTATATCAACATATTAACAAAATCTATAATACTATATTAATGATACTAAAATAACACTGAGTTTAGACACACTGTAAAAAAGTTGCTGCCTAAAATTTATCATTTCAACTTAAATTAGGCTACATTAAACTGACTTAAAAAACAAGTTGAATCTTGTATATAACTTACTTGAAAAATGGCTTAACATTTTGATGAGTTTAAGCAATCTAAAAACATATGTTGTCATAACTTCTCTTTTTTTCTTTTTTTTTTACAATGAGCTTCTGTTTTTCTGCATCAGATTGTGACCCAATGCAAAATATGGCCCAACTCTATACAAAATTATTAAAATGAATCCAGCTGAACAGGAAATCTGACCATTGATGGGATTCGGGCAGCATTTTCACCTCCCTTTTAAAATCTGCCACACCTGTTTACTTTGCCATCATAACTCCACATGGGATGTATTGTTAGTAATATTTTATTATTTACACGTGTCTCATGCTCTCCGTGGGCGACACATTTTTGATCCAGATAAAATATGAAAGCTCAATAGATTTGGGGATAAAATGGCAAATCAAAGACATGTTGGGGCAGCATTAAGAGTAAAGGACATCTCTGTTTGGATTTATTTGGCTAACAGACACCTGTTCTCACTTCACTCACTCGCTTGCATGTCCATTGGGGGATCAAAACACACATTAGTCCTAATATCTGCATGTGGTTTGCTTCAGACTGCCGCTGCTCTCACACAAGTCTTTGTCTTGCTTTCTCTGGCGAGACACGGGGAGGGCTTTCGTCTGTCTGCCTCTCCGTCTCGCGATGCTCTGCTTGTCTGACAAACAAAGCTGCGTGTAAATGTTCCTCCAGCAGAAGCTGAGGCGTTTCTGTTGTGTTTATTCTCTGTGGGTTCTGCCAGGTCACATGAGTCAGGATGAATTTCATTTGAATAAGTTACGTATACAGTCAAACCCAAATGTGTTCAGACACCTTCAACATTTCTCACAATATCACAGTTTATTTGCTGTAGTTTACAAAACGGTAATAAAATATGACCAGAACTCAGAGTTATCAGATCAGTAGATATTTCACTGGTTTTGTCCGTCCTTCTGTTAGACTCTCACAGATGAATTATGATGAATATCTGTCAGCTGTTGAATTTAACTACACAATTAGATAATACCAGTTTAGCTCAACCAGTGACCAAGCAATGCTTCATGTTGTTCGGTCTGTGTGTAAAAAGGTGCATTAGCAGTTAAAGAAAAAACACTTCAGCAAAACATGGTCAGGTCAAAGTGTCTGAGCCATTTTTGGTCCCAAATTTTTATAAATTTTACTGTATGAAGAATTTTTTGGGTATAATATGTCACAGTTTACTTTATTTTGCTCTCCTCACTTACATAAATGAACATGTCCTGCACACACTAGTAAAAACATAAAAAAATGATATCTGGTGTCTGAATGATTTTTGGTTTGACTGTATATCTGACATTTTATTTTGTGTAGTTGTCAAGGTTGTCCATCTGTAGTTGATTTGTTGGATATAAACGGAACTATGACATCACAGTGCACTTATGACCTCATCCTTAGCAACAGCGCAGCAGCGCCCAGGCGAAATAAAGGGTGACATTTTAGAGAGTGCGCTCTTACGCCAGTGTGTTGGTGATGGACATTTTGGGAGCACACAAAGGGAGGAAATATCCTGACCCTTGCGGTAGGGGACGGTGCCGAACCGGCAGGAAGGGGCGGGGCCTTTGAGCCGCCACTCACTTCCTATGCTATTTATCTGATTGTTTTTCCCCCAATGCCGGCGATGGGCCCTGCAGCTGGGCAACACAGCTCAAGAACACTGGCACTGCGTCAAACACACACTCGCACAAAAACACAAGCCCCAGCTAGCAAACATGCCGTCAAAGCAGACGGGAACAAACACTCCCAGAAAACAGAAAACCTGGATTCAGAAACTTCAGAGCAGAACAATCCAATTCCAGAAGTAAAATCCTGTTCGTTTTCTACTCCGACAAACCGATTTTAGCACGTAAATAACATATTAATGAAATTATGTGATACTTTCTTCTGACGTCAAAGTCAATGTTTTTATATTTTAGCCGACCGGCCATCAAATTCATTCACAGCAAATTAAAAACATATCAATGGCTGTAAAAGCCCATTCACTTAGAATGAACGATACAACTAAAGTCTAATTTTCTGAGAATAGGGAAGTCCACACAACTATAAGAGGAACGATTAAAAACATTGGCAGCCAATCAGAATCCACCAGACTTTAAAGAGCTTGAGCATTTAAAGCAACAGACGAAAAAAAGTGGTATCTACGTCATCGTCCATTATTAAGATAATATTGTTCTAGGTGTGAATGGACCTTAAGTCAAACAGTTTTTTTTACATATTTTCTTTCAGTAACGCCATTTACAATGTTTCATATAAGAACTTATGATTTTCAAACACCTTTTTACTTCTAATTTTGTTCTCTTTTCTATTTCTGTTCTCTTGTGTTCAGTGATTCGTCTCTGAGGTTGGTTTGGTTCATGACTCAGAACTATAGGAAAACAGGTTTCCTTCTGAAGCCGAAGGCACAGAAAGTGTCTCACTAACCACATTTACATGCAACCAAATCTGTTTGGATTGATGTCTCGATGGGACTGAAAAGGCTTCATGTAAACGTCTCAAATCCATCTGAGTGAGCTTGATACCAATGAAGGGATGTGCAGACCTGGAATAATACAATCAATAGGGAAAAAAATGAGCGTGTTAATGCTTGAATCTGACGGTTTTCTCAATAGGATTAAAAAAACACCTTGTGCAGTGGCTTATGTTTATGTTCTTCTTGGGTATTATGAACTGGTCAGTGCAAGAGACTGAATATTTAAAGGTCTTTGGACATATAATATGTCAGCTGTACATATGCCATCAATCAAGACAAACATGGCAATTTTAGGCCACTTGTGAACATTATTGTAGTGGCTTTTGCTGCATTTTTTGGCATGTCATAATTACCACAATTATGAGATGACAACCCGTGGCTACTCTACATCTACTCTGAGCTGCGAAATTAGCTGTTTCTTCATAAACACCAACAACACCAATGTGAATCCGCAGCAGTCAGGAGCTCTCAGAAGATTCACTCTACAAGCTGTAATCACGAGTTCTACGAGGATTTGAGCGATTTTTACAAGTCGGAATCTTTTCTAATTACGGTAATTACGACAGCATGAAGCCACCTTTTCTCAGCTTCTCAA
This sequence comes from Rhinichthys klamathensis goyatoka, assembly GCF_029890125.1. Classification (NCBI taxonomy): domain Eukaryota; kingdom Metazoa; phylum Chordata; class Actinopteri; order Cypriniformes; family Leuciscidae; genus Rhinichthys; species Rhinichthys klamathensis. Next base: position 1,079,098 of record NW_026606850.1, on the reverse strand, counting down.
TGCGAAAGTTGTGTTTGGAATATAAAACACATTAGTAAGCGATTTCTGAGAAACATTATTGAACACTGTTAATATTTGATATCAACCCAAACAAACACACCCCTCCCTTCATTGCTCCGCCCCCAAAACGCATGAAAACGCAGTGCAAGAATGGATGTCTCTTAATCATAGCAGAAGCAAAATGAAGCTTTGTGAAAAATACAAAGACGTATGGAGCAGAAACAACACAACCTCGGCGTCCGTTGTCAGGCCTTCCCGCTTCAGTCTCTCCAGGATTGAAAAGCTTGTCTAATATTAATGCAGTTCCTGACGCTCTTGCCTGATCATCACCCTTCTTTATAAAGTGATATTCCTTTGAGCTTTTCTCTTTTGTAATGTCTCTCAGCCAGTTTGTTCACACTTGGCGTGTTTGGTTGGATTAAAACGAACTCTGGTAGTGCGGTGTTAGTGCGGATCGTTTGAATAAGTGTGAACGCTGCCATCCGAACCCTGGTGCCACCAAACAAGATGAGTCTAGGGTCCCCTTTCAGATGACCTCTGGTGCGGTTCGACTGAAATATGAACGTAGCACGGACCAAAGACATGTAAATGACCTGTAAACGTATCTGTTTTTTCTGGTCGCGATGTTGCCCATCACAGTTCGGTACAGGCGTCAGAACCGCTTCTCCTCGCAGCAGATCTGTGTTTGTGTGTGTGACGGAGGGATTCCTGCCGCTGTTTAAACGCCTTTATATGTATAATAAGCTCTTCACGAGTTCTTAGCTGGTCAAAATATGTAGCTACGCACATACAACAAGCGCATTTAGCACAAGCGAACCGAACTACAAGTGTGAACACACCCCACATTTCCCTCATGCTCTCTCTCCTCCCCCAGCATGAGTGGACACACCCCCTAATGCTGATTGGCTCACTCACTCCTCCCCCATCATGAGTGGACACGCCCCCTACTGCTGATTGGCTCACTCACTCCTCCCCATCATGAGTGGACACGCCCCCTACAGCTGATTGGCTCACTCACTCCTCCCCATCATGAGTGGACACGCCCCCTAATGCTGATTGGCTCACTCACTCCTCCCCCATCATGAGTGGACACGCTCCCTACTGCTGATTGGCTCACTCACTCCTCCCGATCATGAGTGGACACGCCCCCTACTGCTGATTGGCTCGCTCACTCACTCCTCCGCCATCGTGAGTGGACACGCCCCCTACTGCTGATTGGCTACAAGTTTGTTGTGGTACTACTTTAGATCCCCTTTCATTCGAATTTTTTTTAGAAATAGCTTACTGTAGCTTTAATGATTGTATAAAGTCAGATTGGATTAATTAAGATTTAACATACTTATCATGCACTAATATACAGGCATATTTAACAAGTAAAACATTAAGAATCACCTTTCTTACACACACACACACACACACACACACAAAACGTAAATCACACCAGAAACACTCTCCAAGCAAACACACAGATGGATTGGGAGTGTGTCGGCATTCTGCACGGATGGATAAGGCAGCGCATGCAAATGGTGCGTTCACACACACACACACACGGTTTGCACACACAAGCTGCAGCACGGTTACCCTGGAGACACGAACATGCCGGCACTGCACCTGATTAACATTCAGCTTCTGAACGCTAATGAAGCACACGCTCGAGCACGCATCGTGCGCGCGACACCCCCCGACAACATTACGAGAAAGGAAATATGATGAGTAAATAACATTATACCGCTGCTTTAATTACATTAGGAGGTCTCGGTATATTAGCCATTAGATATAGCCTAATGAATGTAATTCATGAGAAAGTTTATGTAACTGGATCTTAAATACACAGGGTGACTGTATGACCTTTGACTAAACTCTCTTGGTTACTTTTGCCTTCTCAAGCCTTTTGTTTCTGAGTGAGCAACAGGAACCAGCAGAGCTTACAGAACTTAATGGTTTCCTTGTGTATTTACAGTACATACATTGTCGTGTTTATGTATTTATTTATTGCATTTTGGCAGCAAAGGCTATTTTAATGGCAAAGTAACAAAAAATATTATTATCAAATATATTATTATTATTTATCCAATAAGCATATACAATAATATATATATATATATATATATAAACAATTATATAATCTCTTTGCATTTAAAATTTTCTGAATAAAATTGTTAAAACCTGGATATTCCTACAAATTTTGATTTATAGATAGAGAAAAAAAATCCCAAACTAGTAATTCTTCACCTCATAAATCATACTTAGTAAATTACTGAATGTCCCATAGGAATGAATAGTGTGACTAGCAATAAAATGGTAAAAACTGAATGGATATTATTCTTACGTGGACTAGAATGGCGTGTGTTGCACATTTTAAATTTCGGTCAGCGGATTCACACACACACACACACTATTAAATTGCATTAGCAGTCTGCATCCTCTCTGCATTAGCCTAATGTGTGGAAGCTCTTCTTCTTCACATCTTTAGCAATGCATGACCTTTTGCTCTGCTTTTAGGCCCAAGGACAGTGAGAAAAGCCCAAAAGACTTGAAGAGGTTCCAGTCAAGGTCCGTCTCCTGCGTTTAAACCCTCTCCAGCATCGCCAGCACAGTAAAGCGCTGGAACAAACAGCGTGCGCATGAAATATTCATGCGTCAGGTGTGCGACTGACAGGTAACAGGCCTCATTTACTGCAGGACACTGAAGAGCGAGGCTCTTCTCTCCTGGGACTCGACTCACTCCATCCGAGGGTCGATTGTGCCTCTTCCTGCACTCAATAATGCATGTCAGTGTTAAGAGAACCAGAGCACATGCACGTCTGATCAAATCACGCGTCTACTGCGTCTAAAAGGTCATTTCTCCCAGGATATGAGCCTCTGTGTGTGCTTATCTTCTCAAACTGAGAGGAGCTACACCAACTGACGTCTTCATGACTGGCTTTGCCTTGTGAAAACACTCGGGTCTCTGTGTGAAACGTGGATCTGTGTTCTGTGACTGAAGCGTAGAGGCATTCTAGAGGTTCGCCAGCTTTCATTTATCAATGTCATTTTTATTGTGTCTGTTTTCTTCAGTCGTCTGGCTCTACATTCACAGCCACTCCTCCCTCTGTAGTCTCCTTTCTTTCCTTATTTCTTTCTCCTGACGGTTAGTAAATGAACTGAAGCGCTGGTGTGTGTGATGTTCACTGCTCCACCTGCTGGACACACACTTCATCAACACCACACACCTGCTCTTAAAGGGACAGTGCACCTAAAAATGAAAATACTGTCATCATTTACTGTTGTTCCAAACCGGTTTCTTTCTTCCGCTGAACACAAAAGAGGATATTTTGAAGAATGTTGGTTATTAAACAGTTGATTGACTAACAGTATAATAATAATAATACTATGTTTGGTTACTGACATTCTTCAAAATATCTTCTTTTGTCTTCAACAGAAAAAAAGAAATCAGAATCTCAGAAGACAAAATCGTAAACTAGTATTGTGTGATTTTAAGAAAAGGTATTATAATACAAAGTTTAGTTTTATAATTGTAGATTTTTTTTGAAAATGAAAATATGAAAAGCTGAATGTTAAAACGCCAAGTCCATACAAGTCCAGACTACCGAATATTATTACTAAAATTATGAAATTATATATATTTAAATAAAAAAGTAACCTTTGGGCCGCAGAATTATTATTAATATAGCATACAGAATGACTATTACTACCACTACTATGACTAAAATTATTTAAATTATATTATACTAAAAACTATTGTTATAAGTCTTGACATGAGTCAAGAAATGTCTTGAATCTTCTGTAATGACAAAATGAATTTAATATCTTTTAATTCATTAATTAATATTTTATATTATTTATATATATATATATATATATGTGTGTATATATATATATATACTGTATATGTGTGTGTGTGAAAAAATATGAAATAATATGCTCACCCGTCTTCTTTTTCAGATGAAACACCAAAGGGGAAATATTGAAAAATATTGATCTGTCAAACTTCAAAAAGACAAAAACACCCTAAAAGCACCAGAAAATAGTCCATATGAAAAACAAAAAACCCAGACACATTCACTATGAACAGTTTCATTCATTAGATTTTTTTTTGTTGTTGAAAAAAACGAAATAATTATCTATTAATGAGGTCATAGAAACTGAAAATAATATTAACAATAAACAACAACGAAAACAACAATAAAATGTCTAATTGGCTTATATTATCTCCTCAATTATGATCACTGATGCATGTCAGGGTGTTTAACTGGATCGAAATATGTATTTTAAGAAAGTCTAAGTATAACCGATGAGCGAAACACACAGTGACACGAACAGAAGGAGCTTCAGAGATTTAATCCATAAACCTGCAGATGTTTGATGTTGACATTCACAGATGTGTTGTTAAGTGTTACAATGTGTCTGAAAACAGAGAGAGACTTCAAATCTGTGCGTATGAATCAACCATAAATTATTCAATCTCTCCAAATAAATTACAAACAAAAAGTATGTGCAAAACTGCATTGTAAAAAAACAAAGCAACACAAATATTCCCTTTGTTAAAAATGAGTGTCACTATCTGAGGCTTTAAATAAAAGATGTGCCCAAAAGCATCTCAGCTTACAGTCACATACAATAAATGTAAAAAATTAAAACAAAATACAGCATTTTAAATAATCTAGATCTCATTAAAACAGCAGTAAACATGTCACAATAATCATAAAACTACACCAACGATTCATTCTGAACAGAAACAATAACATCAAGGCAAAACCAGCGTCTAATAAATCTGAACGGATCGGATATTAAACTGCCAAAAGCTGAAGATGATTATTAGCGTAGAAAAGTGCATGACTAATATCATAAATATGCTATACTGAGAGCTCATAAATAACCTACAATGATCATAATCATGAGTTTTTGTTCCCTTTCTGTCCTGTAGTGTCCTGGTCCCTCAATCACGAACACTGCTTATGCTTTCTCCATTACTAGTTATGAATCTAATTAAGCATTATAAACACACACAAGTCATTTCGAGCCAATATTATCATGCCGCTACTGAGCACAAACACACTCGAAGCTTCACCGCTCCAGTGATTCCCTGATGGACTGACCCGTGTGTGTCAAGAACACAGGGAAAAACCTCTAGATGCCCAGGGCTTCTCCAAACACCCGTGTGTGTGTGTGTGTGTGTGTGTGTGTGTGTGTGTGTGTGTGTGTGTGTGTGTGTGTGTGTGTGTGTGTGTGTGTGTGTGTGTGTGTGTGACGCGCTGAAGGAGGAAATGCACTGGAGACAGATACAATACACCAACCACATTAATATTCATGACAAACCTGTAAGCTATGCTTCCTGTAAACCACATTCACACACACACACACACACACACACACACACACTAGAGAAATCTGAAACAAAGCACTGAAGAGCATCATCCATATGATGCCAATAAATCACAAATATCCTACTGTGCTTATGAAACATAAGCATTATAATATCTATATATCCACAAAACACATTTAAAAATGTATTTTCTGAAAATGACTTACAAAAAGCATAAAATCAGATGTGGGCAATATGAAAGCATATGGACGGAGTAAAAAAGATCAGGTGAATCTGACGGAAATGTGCAGGGCGTATTTCAACCTAAAAATGACTTTCATTACACGAATAATCAACCATTTTAAATTAGATTGACCCTGTTCAAATAAATTACTAACTTTATTTTATTTTTTTAAGCAGAATATCATGGTATTGTATTATTAAATTGATGCTTATTTAAAATAAACATAGTTTTGCATATAAGAAATCAAAGGCGATTAATATTTGTTGCATTGTGACATATACATAAAAAATGTGTTTAATTTTCTCTCAAATTATTTGTATGCATTTTGTATTTGAATATATATTTATGCAGATTAAAAGATTTAAAATAGAAAAAAGTAATTCCATCAATTAAGTTAAATTAAATTAATTAAATAAATAAAAATCATAATGGTCCCAAAAAAGGCCTATTTTTTTAAAGCATAATATAACTCCTTAATTTTTTTTTTAGGGTGAAATGTGACCTGGACATTTGATCACGAGATTCACCGAAACACCTGAAATATACAGTTGTTCTTCTGTGTGCAAGAAAGCGTGTATTTCAACCGGAAATCAAGGAGAAACAAGAACTATGTCTTTGCGTGTCAGAAAACACGTCTATGCTTTTGCATTATGACATTATTTTCATGACAAAATATCTCAATACTATTTGTGTCACGCATTTGTTGTACTTTCCATTTGAATCTTAAAATCTTAAATTTATGCATAAAAAGTAATAAAAAATACTTTTATTTTAAAAGTCATGAAAATAATCTCACAAAGCAAAACATCATAATGGTCCTAAAAACGGCTTACTTTTTTTTTTTTTTATCCCAAAATAATTTTTTCTTTCGATCTTTCTTTCTGAAATCTGACCTGGACATGTTTGTTGTGGCTGCGAAACACCTGAAGGTCCTCTGTGTGCCTCAGTGTTGGTGTGTGTGTGAGTGCTGTCCCTCCTCGGATCACTTCACCTGTTCTGGCCACGAGATGCTCATGAATATGCAAACACAGTCTCTGCTCGTTCATCATAACGGATTTACATATAAAATTACAGAATTAAAACAAGTTTATCTCTGAACGAACAAACATAGGAGTGCGTGTCCATCCCGTGCGTGTGTGAGATGAATGAAGCATTACCCAGAAACACACTCACACACACACACACACACTCTAGCTGAAGCAGCAGAAGAGTGAGCAGGTCGACGGCTCGGGACAGTGGAAGTTTCCGGAGGTCGGCGTGTCGGTGCATTCGGCGATGAACCGGTGCAGTTCAGACCCTTGCGGCACCTCCTGCGTTTGTTGCTGGAACACACACACACAGCCGATTTTACACATTTCAGACAGGCGCTTTTAAAGGGATACTCCACTTTTTTGGAAATAGGCTCATTTTACAACTTCCCCAGAGTTAAACTGATGAGTTTTACCGTTTTTGAATCCATTCAGCCGATGTCCGGTTCTGGCGGTACCACTTTTAGCATAGCTTAGCATACATCATTGAAGTGGACAAGACCATTTCTCAAAAAAAAAATGACCAAAGAGTTTCGATATTTTTCCTATTTAAAACTTGACTCTTCTGTAGTTACATCGTGCACTAAGACCGACGGAAAATGTAAAGTTGCGATTTTCTAGGCTGATATGGCTAGGAACTATACTCTCATTCCTGCGTAATAATCAAGAAACGTCACTGCCGTACCATGAGTGCAGCAGGCGCAGGCACTTAGTCCCGGTCACGTTGGAAGTTACCGAGCTGGGGACTATTTTCAGGCGCTGCGTCATATCATTACGCCTGCTGCACTCATGGTACGGCAGTAAAGTTTCTTTACTCAACAGTTTAACTTTGGGGGAGTTGTAAAATGAGCCTATTTCCAAAAAAAAGTGGAGTATCCCTTTAAAGGGGTCCTATTCTGCTTTTCCACTTCTTCAACTGTAGTTAGTGTGAAATGTTGCTGTTCGAGCACAGAAAGCTTACAAAGCTCAAAGTCACTCCAAAAAAAGGGATATTTTATTTAAAGGTGGTATAAAGCCCCTTTTAACAAGATGTAAAATAAGTCTCTGTTGTCCCCAGAGTGTGTATGTGAAGTTTTAGCTCAAAATACCCCACAGATATATTTATATCATGTTAAAATTGTCACTTTTTGAGGGCGAGTAAAAACGCGCCGTTATTGTGTGTGTCCCTTTAAATGCAAATGAGCTGTTGCAGCCGGCACAGAGGGCGGAGCTACAACAGCTGGTGTGTGTGTGTATGTGTGTTAGCAGCTCAGATTACCTCACACAGACACACACTGAAATGTCAGAAACTGTTCTGCCTTTTATGTTCAAACCGGAGTCAGACAAAGATGGAGAGACTCAAGAAGAAGTGACAACATGTAGAAGCAACAGGACGTTTCTGAACGGTTAGTTGATGAATTTATGTAGTTAGTTAACTCCACAGCAGCTTCTAGTCATTGATTAGCATATTCTGTCATGATAATCGTTCCCGGGGGCGGGGTTTATGTTAATTTTAGGGTTGGTGATGTCACTAACCCGTGGAGAAGTCCCTACCCGCCGTTTGTTGCAGTCCTCAAAAAACAATTTCTGTAAAAGCAAATATCTCCCTTTGCTTTGAACTTTGAGTGTTGTAACTTTGCAGATGTTGTTTATGCTCAAACAGCAACATTACACACTAACTAAAGTTAGAAAAGTGAACTCATAATCAATCACCCCTTTAAGTTTTTGTTATTTTGTGTAAATATATGTCATTTTTCTTCAGATTGCGTTTCAGTAATTGTGTTACTGTGGTCTGTGTTGACTCACTGTGATGGTGTCGTAGGCTCCGGTGATGAGCGCGATGAAGAGCGACAGCACCATGTAGATGAAGAGCGAGATGAAGGTGTAGAGGTACACCTGACTGAAGACCCACACCAGCGCCCCGCTCTGCTCCATGTCCGAGAACGTGGCGAACATGTCGTCTCCGTTGATGAGGGAAAACAGGCACTCGGACACCGTAGAGAGAGAGCGGAACTGGTGGAGAGACACAGACGAGGACATGTTTGGATGCTTAACGACAATCAACGGGATTCAGAAAACGATGGATGTTTTAGTGTGGTGATTTACACCGGTGAGCCAAAACATTACGACCAAATAAGCTGTATACAAGATATTGACCAAAAATGTATGCTCCTCTTGATAAACAATAAATGTTGTGATGTTATTTCCATCAATTTTAGCTCAAGATGTGGTATTGTGAATGCAAGAGTCCAGCACTCTGTAAAGTCTCCTCCAGCACAGCCCAAAGACTCTCAGTGGACTTAAGATCTGGACTTCAAGGGCCGTATCATAAACCCGGCGCATTGCTAGTTTCAGTCCGACGCGGTTATTATTTTCTCGTCCTGCGCCACGTTGTTTCTTATTCCGTCCCTCACGGCTCAATTTGCCCCCCATAGGAATGAATGTAATGCGAGGAATGCTTCAGTACACATAGAAAAACCCAAAAAATGCTCAAAATACTAACTAAAAATGCTACAACTTTACCAAAAAAAATATTTTATAATGTCCACATGTGTATCTGAATGCAAACTGAAGGGAAACTGACTTTAGGACCGAGAGGAACAGCTCATTTGCTTCATATAGAGCTATAAGGCCATCTAGTGGCAAGAGTCATGGAATATCATGTTATATTATTATTTTTCCACAAGAGGTCGACAAAGACTAACCTGGCCCTAGCCAGATGAATTTCGCTCCGCCTAGCTTCACTCACATGCATCTGGAACCTCTTCCATTGAGAGTGATTTCTCCAACCAACTTTATGGTTTAGCCAATCAGGACGCAGGGCGGGAGTTTCATAGATGTGACGTAGTGGAGAAGCGACCGTGAGACTGTTTTGATTCAGACAACAATGGCGGCTCGCATCGAGGAAACAAGCGTTAACATTGATGTGGTTAACATTGATTTCATCCGTGTTGTCCAATCTACCTAATATTGTTTCATTAAAAGAACATCAGAGAACGGCTCTTAAGGCTTTTGTTGGTGGAAACGATGTTATATAGATCAGTGCCTTCTCCCGACCGGATTCTTCAGCGTCACGGGTTGGCTTCGGTGTGAGTGGTTGAAATAGCACGTCGATAAAGATGACAGACAAGTGGCTTATCCAATCATATGCAAGGATTTTTGATAAGGCCCAGCCTTCTGAAACGCCATTTCAATGGATCGGTTCCAGATGGATGTGAGTGAAGCTAGGCGGAGCGAAATTCATCTGGCAAGGGCCAGGTTAGACAAAGACCCCCAGTGTAAGATATTTTGAGCTGAATTAAAAGGGTCATGCATGAAATTGTGAGGTATTTTGAATTTAAGTTAAAAGAATGTGAGGATTGTGCTTAAATTACTATTTATTGATTATTTATTGATCAAATCTAGTAATTTAAAGGTAAATAAAATAAAAAATAACACAAAAAATCCCCAAAAATTGCATTAAAAAATAGAAAAAAAAATATCAAAATGAAATAAAGTAAGCTTTCACGACAAAAAAAATGTTAATAAGTGCACTTGTGGCGTGCGCTTTAAACCATGAGCTTAGATCTTTAAATAGGGCCGCATGTGTGATAATGATTCTTCCTGATCCTCACAACCTTTCCTTCACAGTTTGAGCCTGTTGAATCTTGACATTGTCATCCTGGAATCTGACCATGATGTGTTTCCTACATGATTGTGTAAGAAATGAAAAGCTACACACTCCTTCAATTAGGGTTAGAAGAACTGTTGTCAAACACATAACATGCTAGAAACATAATAATCACTGCGATAATGATCCAATCACAGACTCTTAAGCATTTGCCTATTTAAATCCGAACAGTGATCTTTGTTTTCTTCATCCGGGCAGAGTGTTACTGAAGTGTGACGTACTTTGGCGTGGTAGGGTCCCAGGACGATCCACCCGCAGAAGCAGTAGCCCATGTAGATGGCAGCCGCGCAGCAGCAGAACCGGATCACGCTGGGGAACGCGGCCCGCAGAGTCACGATCAGGATCTGAACACGGAGCAGAGGATTCACTCGTTCAATTCACTGTCTCACGGTTTTGACTAATATTTGCAGTGTCAGATTTAACAGAAAACAGAAAAGAAAAAAAAGGAAAGAAAGCTCACAAAGGAAAAAATTCCAGGGTCGTATTTCAAGACAAAATCAAAAGAAAAATAAATGGATTTTTTACTAGTTTTACCGTTTTATGGCCAATTAAAGAGTCCAATTTATTAAAAAATAGAAAGAAAATAAGAAAGAAAGAGGAAATGTGAAGCTCACAATGCCTGTCAAAAAATGTCAAAGTTTAGCTCAGCCAGTGACCAAGCAATGCTTCATGTTGTTCAGTCTGTGTGTAAAAAGGTGCATTAGCAATTAAAGAAAAAACACTTCAGCAAAACATGGTCAGGTCAAAGTGTCTGAATACTTTTTGGTCCCAAATTTTTATAAATTTTACTGTATGAAATTTTTTTGGGTATAATATGTCACAGTTTACTTTATTTTGCTCTCCTCACTTACATAAATGAACTATAGTGTCCTGCACACACTAGTAAAAATATACACAAATGATATCTGGTGTCTGAATGATTTTTGCTTTGACAGTAGAACATGCGCCAGGAATGCAGTGTAACTCACGTTGTATTTCTGGAAGAAGCTGAAGTATCGCAACACCCCGACCCAAACCATCAGGGTGGAGGTTCCCATCAAAATACTGCAGACGTCATACGACGACAGGTTCTGCGACACAAACACGAGCACCAGTCAGACCAGAGCGCTTCTCGAACACTGCCGTACCTCTCGGGAAAGCGTGCGACCTTGGTCTCGATGGCGATCTTGATGAAGGAGGCGATGATGGTGAGCACGTCGCTGATGATGAGCAGGAGGTACCAGCCGTTGATGAACTCCAGCCGGTCGGCCCAACACACCGGACGGCCCAGAGACTGGCGGAAATAACACACAAACTCCTGCCGGCGCAGGGGAGCCGCCAGTTAGCGCGCATTAGGAAATCACACACACTTTAACTGCATTTACACAGCGAGTCTTCATACACAGATCTGATCTTTTGACCATATCGCCGGACTGTTTACACTCACTTTAGACAGGACTGGTATCTGACAGGGGTGTAGCGATACCCTCATCTCACGATCCGATACATATCACGATACTGCACTCACGATACCATATTATTGTGATATTCCAAGACATATGATAAAGGTTAACCCAAAATGAGCTGTTGATTAAAATGCTTAATTTGGTGTTACATTGTGTGTGTAAATGAATAGGCTTGTGCTGGAAACCCAAAGCACAGGACAATAGAGACGCCAGAATAACAATATTCATGATTCTCAAGCTGAAAATACTGAATTATTTATTTTGCACTCTTTCACTGACTAGATATGTCAAATAATATAGGCCACTTTTTACTGGTAACATCAGACATTTGGCATTATCAGGACACACAAATATTCCCCCGTTGCATTATTATACATTATATTCAACATTATATACAGTAGTTTACTGTAGTACTGACACTAAAACTCATTTTGGGTGAATTATACACAATACATATTGTCACTATCCACGATTGTTGAATTTTTGTATTGCGAAATAATGTGCCACGATTTATTGTTCCACCCCTAGTATCTGATAGATCTGTGTTTACATTAATTTCCACCCAAAAATGATTTCTGTGATTGTTTTACTGCGCACATGCTAGACCCTGGTTTTAAATGACCCTGCTAAAATTATTTATAATTCATGTCAAGTGGTCATGATTATTTCCCAGCATGGACAAGATCTCATGACTCATGAATCTGACGGATGCGGAAAAATCAGATCTCGTGTGAATTCTTGTGTTTCAACGTGTGCATTAAATGCCGATCCGTGTCGGATGTGAGTGAAAGATGGGGTATTTGTCCACTCACGTGTTGCAGGATGATTCCTCTGAGGATGGAGCGGCCGCACAACACCAGAGACAGGCCGCACACCACCGCCACCAGCACGTCGAACGCCACGCGCGCGTAACTGTCCGCTGGACACAGAGACACACGGGTTCAGCGGCAGCAGGACACACACACACACACACACACACACACACACTGAGAGCGCTTGGTGTCGGCTCACCGTGTCCAGACACGTTAGGGTCTCGGCACTCTTTAATGGACGCCTCGTTCAGCAAACTGAGCTTCACTTTACCGCTGTGAGCCTTGTTATCAAACAGGATCTGAAACACACACACACACACACACACACAAAGCATCATGTGCTTAGAAAGGTTTTACATATTATATAATAATAACATTTTTAAATAATAATTTTAAAATTTTGAGTATTTTTTCATATTTTATAAAAAAGTCTCTTCTGTTCACCAAGATATAAAAAATACAGTAAAAAATTTGAAATATTATTATTAATATATTAAATAACTATTTTCTGTGTGAATATATTTTAAAATGTAGTTTATTCCTGTGATCAAAGCTGAATTTTCAGCATCATTCACATCATGACACAGAATGTCACATGATCCTTCAGAAATCACTCTCGTATGATGATTTTCTGCTCAAGAAACATTATTATTATCAGTGTTGAAAGCATGATACATTAATGTTCAAAGGTTTGGCGTAAGATTGTAAAATCTTCGATCGAATGTTGACTGTATTTTTGATCAAATAAATGAACATAAGAGATCTCTTTAGAAAAACAAAGATTCCAAACCTTTAAATGACAATGTAATTTAATATATAAATCTTCGTGAGACATTATTAGCTGCTGTAAAAGTGTAATCTGTGCGTACAGTGATGGAGAAGGTGTAGCAGTCGGGAATCTCGTTATTAATAATGGTCTGGATGTTTATGGCCTTCAGCTGGAACTGGACGGTCACATTGATCAGCCTGTGTGTGGAGAGAAGAGTGTTCAGAGAGGAACTTGAGCAACCGTTTCACAAGACTAACGGCTCTTACACACATCTGAGTGTGTGTGTGTGTTTACTGAGCTACAGTTACTGTCCACAAAGTTGAGCTAAACCTCCCTTCGGGGACGTTAAAAACCACTGATAAAAATGTAAATAATGTTCTGTTTGTGCTGGTCTGTGATTATTAGATTTCATACATAAACAATAGAAGCATTTAGTATGTTCTCATGTTTCTGTCTCACTTTTGGAAATTGAGGTTTAAGGTCTTGTAGTGGTTTTGCCGTGGAGCTGAAGGGTCTGGCGGTGGATCCACTCCGACACACTCTAGAACCACAACAGAAACACACAGGGTTAAAGTGAACGCGGCTCGTTTAGCATCACTGGTCATTCAGACGGACAGCAGGTTTGTGTTGCTAGGCAACAGAGGAAAACAACAGAGATTCCGTGGAATTCCGAATATTTAGAACTCCAGCTTGTTAGGAGACTTCTGCTCTGTTCTGAAGACTAGTGGGACGCCGCCTTCATAGGGAGCATCGCCACCCTCCCTGTTCTGCTCTCTCGGACAAATTATTACGCCACATGTATATATGTATCCTTTGTGGAGAAGGCAATCCCAGAATGCACTGCAA